>NC_056728.1:29825922-29900385 GCF_019279795.1 Protopterus annectens | reverse complement strand
TTTTGTTAAATTTCCCTTTTTGGCCTCCCAAACACATCTTCCTTGCTGCAAATCAAATGTCAGTCCCCACCTGTAAGTAATATTCCTTGCTGAAAGCTGATTATTTCTCCCAGAAATTTCTTAAGGTCCATTATAGCAGTGTTTGGCGGAATATAAATACATGCCAGTGTAATCCTCCTCCCTTGCCAGTAGCCCCTTAGTACTGCAAATCTACCACTATATTATTTTTCATATTCTTCTATCACCATTGCAGCTCTTCTTGCAATTAATATTATTAAGTATTCCTCTATTCCTTTACCCCAGGTAGTCCTCTGAATAACCATCCTGAAAACTTTCTGTATCAAATTCATATGTTCAGTTCTTTCCAAGTGTATCTCCTACAGCATAACTATTTGCACTCTACATTTTTAATATAGTTCACTACTGTTTCTTTTTTGTAGTTATCAGTCAGACAATTGACATTTAAGGACATTACAGAAAGCGTCATTGTCTAAGAAAGTTGTTATTCCCACCTTTTATACAGAACAGTTTTTTTTTGCTAAATGTCTACTTCCAGGTTTTGTGTTACATGCATATGGTGTCTGGCAGGTTGATGTTTTATACATTTGTTTCTTGTTATAAATCTTTCTGTTTTATTAAAAGCCCTCAAAAAAAAAAAACATATCCACCCGCAATACTTCCTTAAAACCTGTTAACTTAATAACACACAAAACTATGTATATCTTCAACTATTGAAGTTTTACCCAGCTAAGAAGAACAAATGTTCCAAACTGACAGCTACACACACACACACACACACACACACACACACACACACACACACACACACACACACACACACACACACACAAAAACACACAGACACGAGATAACCTAATAGAAGGGTTATCTATGCTAAGATACATGGAACAGCCCATCTTTCTACTACGTGCTGTCTGGCTTTGTCTTTTCTTTATAGCTCTCTCAGCTGTGAAAATACTGGAATGCTTTCAGAAAACATGTTCTCGAAGCCATTTCTCTTTATCAGATTGTCTCCTAGAGACATGAGAACCAGACACAAAAATACCAAGCATACATTTGTTTACTAGGAAAAAGCTTTATAACATTCTGTTTTTTTTATTTACTTGCTTTCTCTGAAAACTTGTTACTAAATTAAGCTAAAGTCTCTAACCTAGCCATTCCTCTATGCAAGAATGAGAAAAATAATACTTTTTTTTTTCTTTTGTTATGATCTTTTAATCAGATTTTTTTTCTTCTGTTTTTTTTTTACATTGCAATGCCCACATTTCTTGAAACTGAACAAGGAAAAAGAGATAAGGAAGTAAGAAAAAAAATAATAAAAACAGAAGCACCTACTTATATTAGTATCACAATTACACTTAAATAACTGAGAAAACGTTACCTTATAGCATGCAAAGGAAATCATGCACTATTAAAATAGCACCATTAAGAAAAAAAAATGTTCTACTTATAGTTAACTATCTCCCTCTTCTTCCCCTCTCCTAAGCATTTTTTCTGAACATTAGTGACATGAAGTAGGGCATATGCTTTAGAGTCTCCAACAAGTTTAACAAAGTCCAAAAAAGTCCAGTATTTCCAGATTTTCTTGTTCTGTCATGTTCTATAATTATTGCTTTGTAATCCCACATTTGTCAATTTTCAAGTTACTGGTTTTATTCTCCAAATATTAATGATGGGGGTATGTGTTTTAGAGTCTCTCCAAATATTAATGACATGAAGTAGGGCATATGTTTTAGAGTCCTCTACAAGTTTAACCAAGTCCAAGAAAGTCCAATACTTCCAAAGTTTCTTGTTCTGTCATGTTTCATATGTTTAATTATTGCTTTGTAATCCCACATTTGTCAATTTCCAAGTTACTAACTTTATTCCTGTTGATCTCCATCTTCCATATCCTGTCTATGATTCACTTCCAATGTACTTTTGAAACTTCTAGTCAACTATTTTGTTTTTTTCTTCTCTCAAAGATTTTCCATTAAAACACTGGAAAAGATTTCACTGGCACAGTTTCTCTGTGATCTTAATTACCAGAAGAACAGGAAGCAGAATCTCCTTCTGTTTCTCTTTTTCACAGCTCACTTTTTGTTGGACAAACTTTTGTATTTCCTCCTTAGTATGTTGTCCCTTCAAGGAAAAATATTTTGAAGATAGCTGGGTACAGCAGTTTGAATCTCACACCTGCGTCTCGACATTCCCTGGATAGTGGAATAAATTTACTCTTCTTCTGCCTGTTGTACAATGAATAATCACTTTCCATAAACACTCTGCTGTCTCTCACCTTTAGTATTTTGTCCTTATGCCACAGTTTTGTCAGAATCAACTCATTCTGCTAGTAAGATTGCATCTTTACTGTTAAAGGTCTAGGTTAATTTCATATAGCCAGGTTTAGAGCATACTCAAGATGTGCCCTTTCAATTGCTGTGGAAAACCAATCCAGTTGCTTATTTGTGCTTTCATAAAATTAATAGTGTCTGTTCCTTCCAGCTTCTCTGGTACAGCAGAAAATCTCAGGTTTTCTCTATCTGCTTTGTCCTCTAATTATTTTATTTTTTTGAAACATCTCTTCTTGTGAAGTCTCATATTCAGCCAGCCTTTTCTTCATTTTGACCTCTGACTTTTGCAGTTTTATCACCTTCTCTGAATATTTGTTTAGAGCTTCCTCCATTTTTTTCAGCCTTTTATTGTTTGTTACCAAAGCCGTAGACGAGGGTGAGGTGGTTCACACAGCCTATCTTGACCTCACCAAGGCTTTCGATACCATCCCCCATTCTGGAATTATAGCTAAACTCACTAAACTAGGTATAAATCCCTACATCACAAGATGGGTTGCCAACTGGCTCACTGACAGAACCCACACTGTAAATGTTGCAGACTCCAAATATGACCTCAAAGCAGTGACAAGTGGAGTACCACAGGGTTCAGTCCTGGGACCTCTCCATTTGGTATCTACTTCTCTGAAGTACAGGCTAACACAGACGTCCTCTGGCTAACGAAGTTCGCAGAAGACTGCAAACTACGAGCCATAGTCGAGTCCCCAAATGATGTGGACATCCTACAGAAGGGCCTCACTGAGACAGATGCCTGATGTCAGAGGCATGGCCTCAAGCTCAATGCCAAAAAGTGCATTGTCATTCCCTTTGGTAAAAACTGTGTACTCATGAACTACCACATAAACGGCAGTCTACTTAATGCCGAATGTGTGATAAGAGACCTTGGGACCCAGGTGGACAGTAGTCTCTCCTTTGATAATCGCATTGCCACAGTAGTCAGGAAATCCAGGAAAAAAGAGGTCATTGTTCCCCACTACTCAGCACACATTAGACCCATTATAGAGTACAATGCCCCTTTTGGAATGTACCTCACAAGACATCTGCAGCAGCTAGAAAGGCCACAGAAGTACCTCACAAAGAGGATTACTGGCCTCAAACAGATGCCCTACACTGACCGTCTCAAAAAACTCCAGCTTTACTCTGTAGCATATCACCTACTCCGAGGAGATCTCTGCCTAACATATAAAGCTATGTTAAACCCAGAGCTGTTGGACATGCTACACCTCAAGAAATCCCAATCCCTCCGAGCTACACACTCTAGGGACCTAAACCTTGTCACCACAAAAAAACAGGACATGCTGAAGGGATGGATTCCTGTCACAGAGACTTCCTATACTCTGGAACAAGCTACCCATCTATGTCAAGCAAAGTTCCTCATTAGCACTCTTCAAGAAAAATCTTGATGAGTGGATGGGAAACAGGAAATACACCCCAGGGATCACTTATGTGGCTCTGCTCGACAGGGGTACAGGAAATTAACTTTCTTGGGTGGTGTAAGCCAGGGAACCTTATTGGCTAGGCTTACTTAGGCCCTTGGGCCAGTAGCCTAGTGCCTATCTATGAACCTATGAGTTGATATACTCCATCAGTGTTTTATTTAATTTAGTCAGGTCTGAGTGCAACTGCCTTATACTTTCCTCAAGGTCAGTGGTTCTCAACCTTTGCGAGGTTGGGGGCCCAGTAAATTATTTTTTTTAAAAGACAAGGGCCTAGTCCCAACAAATTTATTAATAAATACCTTTCCAAAGCAGGAGGATGTCAAATTGTCAGCAAAACACTTTATCACATACACATGCCAAATATTTATAGATGCAGAGTATCTAATTTAATAAAGATAAATGTATGAATCTCTCAATTCTAAACAATAGTTCCAACAATAACTAACGTCTTGAATGTAAAAAAAACACTTTAACAGTTAATTCTACATTAAAGAGATCTATAACTAATGAAGAGGTTGCTGCTTGCAAATAACTTTATATTTCATTGTTTCATCTAATAATAAAGTGCCTGTTGCCCTTGAAGAATAAATTGCTTATGTTACATTAAAAAAATGATAAGCTAGTAATACTGCAATAAGGAATGGATGGCAAACTGATAACAGGTTCAAAGTTACTAGGTATCTCCACCAAAGGAGGACATTCTCAGCATTGCAGCATTCACCCTCTTTAAAAGTACAACACAGTACAGTATCAGCAATCCATTTACATACTGTGGGAGTAGAACCCACAGCCTTCTGTATCAAAAGCAAGTATACTGCCTGTTGTGCTACTGACAATGCAAACAGACTTGGCATAAGCAGCACTAAACTTTTCTTCCCCTAAACCTCTTAGATCCTTGTAAAATTCACTTGACACTCAACTATATCTCACAACTTTGCAGCACAAGAAATCTGGAAAAAGCCAAAATTTATTGGGGGGGGGGGACAATGGCCCAAAACCAGGGACACATTTTAAACATTGCTTTTATAATCTTAGAAAGCTGCTAGAATAAAATGTTGTGTTACCATGCGTTTCCTGAAAGACTGGAAGACTGAAACTTAAATGATTATCATTTAGTGAATTCAGTTCTCACTGATTTGCCAGAAAACCACACATGTTAAGAGGAAAAGACCAAACGTATGAGCCAGACATTCCAGACATTCTGTGAAAATGTGGACAGTTGAGAGCTATGGACTCCACTTCTTGAATCAGAATTGGTGGCATGGGTAGAGAATTCAGGCTCTTGCTTCTTGTACTTAAGGTACAGGGTTTGAGCCTGAGTAACCCTAACCAACAGGTATACCTAACTGGGCATTTTATACACACACACACAGCAGTAAGAAAATACACTTGGCAGTAGCAATAAGAAAAATACATTTGGCAGCAGCAATAAGAAAAATACACTTGGCAACAGCAATAAGAAAATCAAAATCAACACACCCCACACTGGAACGGAACACTCACTGGCAGCACCCCACACTGAAATGGAACACTCGGCAACACCCCACGAGCAGGATGTGTGTGTGTGCTTGACGTGATGTGACCAGACTGTAACGAATGGTCCCTTTCTTAAAGAAGAAACGGTCCCAAAGGTAAAACAGGTTTTTTTTTTACTTACGTAAACAGTCCCCCCTGTAGCTACGCCACTGCACTCTCACTCTCACACACCCACTTTGTCATTCATACACGCATTCACTCACACATCGCTCTCACTCTCTTCTGATTTCTCTCTCTCACACACACACACACACACACACACACACACACACACACACACACACACACACACACACACACACACACACACACAGTCTCTTGCTCTCTCATGCTCTGAAACTGTCCAGTGTTTTTCAACCACTCGTGGCCCGGTACTAGGCTGCGGCCTGGTGGTTGAGAAACACTGCTCTAGGTTACTGGAAGTCATGTCTGGAGCTTGTACTACTTTTAGCTGGACAACTACAGTACTTTCCCCAGTCAGTGTTTTTTCATCACCTTTTGTAGCTGATTTTCCTTCAGATCCTGTGCATTTCTTTTTTTCCAGCATCCAGGCATTACACTTACCAGAGAGTTAATGAAATTTACCCAGAAATCTAGGTTCACTAGCTTTCTCTGCTAAGTTTCTGTGTTCACACTGAGAGAGCTAGAATTAAGCTGTTACTCAATGTGCAGCCATCTTGGTAGTTGATATGGGATAGTACATTGATGAATAATAAAACAGGCCAATGTTTCTGAATAATTTGTGCAATATATTTAAAATTACTGCCATATGTGATCACAAACCAATTATGTTATAAAACTGAAATGAGACAAATACTATAGCACATGATAAAATGTTGTTTTCAGAGTTCCCTGTATTTAAACCTGTGAATCAGACCACATGATATACGTTGATATCTGGAGAACTTTCATAGTAGTGCTACTGTGCAAGGGTGGTCCCACAACAGACCCTGGGAGATACATACCTATTACTTTCACTGTTATCATTTACAAGGTGATGCAGTGCATCACAGGCAAACTTTAAAAAAAAAACAAACAAGACAGATATCTGACCCAACAAATCCACTACTATACAACAGATTTCGCTTGCATGTCAAATAAAACAATACAGTGACCACCTTTAAAAGCAGTCCTGATGAATGGATGGGTATTTGCATATTCACTCCTTGGTTATGTAATATAGCCCTTCTTGACTGGGGCAGTTAATTCATAGGCTTCTTAGTGGTCTCTTAGACAACTGGCCTGGAATTAGCCTTAGCTTACGAATCTATAATAGAGGTTTAATAATTTTTTTCTTAATTCTGTGTGGAAAACTATCGATTACATTTTTTGATTCCACATAACTTGAAATTATATTTTACTTGCAACATCACTTAATCCACGGTGGTGCAGTGGTAGCATTGTTGCCTCACAGCAAGAGGTTCTCGCATTCGATTCTCGGCTGAAGTGCGGGGAGTGCCTTCTGTGTGGAGTCTGCATGTCCTCCCCGTGGTTGGGTGGGCATTCGAAAGACATGCATAAATGGGCGTGCCTTCGTTGAAGGTTGGACGTTGAGCTGGCACCTCGGCGTTCATGAAAATCTAACTGCCAATCATTAGCGGACCGGAGTTCTGCTGTGGGGACCCCTAACCAGGAAAAGCCGAAAGACAAACAACTTGCAGCATCACTTATCATGTCTGTAGTTATATATAGGTTATACGGCCTTGTTTCTATAACAGTGACATATTTCTTTGCATGCTGTGACGTTTGAGAAATATTTTTGCAAGCATAATTACTGTGCCCTGTGGATGGATGATCACTTCATTGTTTACTGATAACATTGGTATATTCACAAAATGTGGCTGGATGATGACCTTGTTTATTGGTAACATTGTTATATTCACATTCTCAATGACCTGAGGCTGTATGTTCGCTTCATTGTTTATTGATAACATATCTTATCATATTCACACTTTTGTCTTACAATTTTCTGGCATATTAATGAAAACCTTATTATAGTTTTTAATCTTTAAGACCAAGTTCTTAGTTAGATCTGAATGTTTTTATAAAAAAAGTAATGGTTTCTGATCATTATTTAATTTAGAATTGTTTTACAATAATGATAATTTTTGAAAGCAAGTTTCTGTCGTATATGCAATTCTGCTAAAAAAAGATTTTTGTTGATTTTACCTATAGATTTATGCCTTAGTGGAAAACATTCATTAATGCATAAGCTAATATCTCAGAAATCATTAAGTATCCTGAGCAAAGTCATATGGGTCACTGAGCATAATAGCTTGGTCAGTTTTCTCACATATGTCAGCTACCGCATCATAGTTTGAACTGGCAAAGTCTAGGAAGGATGATTTGTTTATGAATGAGTTTAATTTTACACTAGACTAAAGGTGAGCATATTGTCTTATGATGCATGTTAATTACAGAGGGTATACACACCAAAGGAGAGCATAAAAGCTTTGATTTGTTAGTATGATATTTAAGGTATTACCATCTCTAGCTGAACTTCATACTATTTTTACAAGCTATTTCAATTAACATAGTCAATTAAAATGTGGACATATTTAACTGATGTTCAGTAACTTACCAAGTTAATGTTTGGGTATTTAAAACAAATCCCTCACAGTCACTTCAGTGACACAGAGAAATAAAGCCATGACTACAATCCGGGTGGCCTGAGTTCTGTTAGTGATAGATACCTGTTAGAGTTAGAGTGTAGGAGGAGTGGAACCATTGAATCGTCAGTCAAGGGGTTAGGGTGGGTGGGATTCTTGAGGTCAATATCTGTGAAGGCAAGGGATGCTTTTCACAAAAGTCTATTACATATCCAGGCGTAACCAGGTAGCGCGTGTGTGTAGTGGGTAGGGAAGGACTAAATTAGACAAGCCTTCCTCTGCAAGGTAGACAAAACTGCAAATCTGGACCCCATGAAAAATTAATAAATAAATAATAAACAAAATAATAATTGAAAACATAAGAAATACCACACAAGGATTATGTTTTCATTGATTTTTTTATATCCTAGAGTTAATCTATTAAATCCTTGAACTTTGTAGGGGGCACAGACAGTGTACAGTAGGATCCTATAATGTTGCATCCAATACCACAGACATTACTTACTATACGAGTAACTATAACATTGTATCCAATACCATGGATATTAATTACTATACTAGTAACTGTAACATTGTATCCAATACCATGGATATTAATTACTATACTAGTAACTGTAACATTGTATCCAATACCATGGATATTAATTACTATACTAGTAACTGTAACATTGTATCCAATACCATGGATATTAATTACTATACTAGTAACTGTAACATTGTATCCAATACCATGGATATTAATTACTACACTAGTAACTGTAACATTGTATCCAATACCATGGATATTAATTACTATACTAGTAACTATAACATTGTATCCAATACCATGGATATTAATTACTATACTAGTAACTGTAACATTGTATCCAATACCATGGATATTAATTACTATACTAGTAACTGTAACATTGTATCCAATGTCATGGATATTAATTACTATACTAGTAACTATAACATTGTATCCAATACCATGGATATTATTTACTATACTAATAATTTCAAGTTTTAAGTGGATTTCCTGGCTTCTGGTATTTATGATTTTTCTTTTACAAAGATTGAGACACAGCCACCTATCCCATTGGAGTTGCAAGAACAAAAGGAGGTATACCGCAGAATTTGTGAGGTATACCCAAGAAATTAAGATGTCCACTTTGGATCTTTAAAACCTTATTATTTATTTATTATTTTATTTTATTTTATTTTACATTTGTTGACTGGGAAAATCTGACTGGATACATGTCCATTTTCAGTGGAGGCCCGGGGAGAAAAGCTCCACAAATACACTTAGTACATTATTACATAGATAAAAAACTGATATTAAACAACTATTATGTAGAATTGAAAAAAGAGAAGCCAGAGATACAGGCATTAATAGTTACATTCATAAACATGATATAAGGATGGTATTTAGAAGAAGAACAGATAATTAATTTTAAAAACAATTGTCCTCCTATCAAAGGTAATACAGGTCTAAGTTGGTTCAGAGGGAAGAGAAATACAAGGTGAAAATATCAGGAAAAAAAGAAGCTGACATGGTAAATTCTATGGGATTCGTTTGAGAGAAGAGAGGTGAGAGATTTGAGTTACATCGAGGTGTTAATCCGGGAATGAGCATTGGCATAACCAGTGGGACTTAAAGTATTGGAATAGACTTTTTTTAAAGTAGGATAGAGAGGTAATGGTGGTAATACTGGAGGGAAGGGAGTTCCATGTATTGGCAGTGATGTTAGCAAATAGAGCATCTCCACCTGCATTATTGGATTTGACATTTTGAATAAGTATCCTGCTTGAGGAGCGTAGGCTATTTAGGTTAGTATATGGAACGACTAGGCCCTTTAGTGCAGGAGTTTTATCAGGGTGGTTAAGTATTTTATATGCCTCAATAAGTTGAGTCTGCTGAAGGAGGTTAGGGAGTTCTATCCATCCAAGTTCTTTTAGGTTATTACAGTTGTGTGTTCTATGTGGTGTACCATTTGCAAATCTGGCAATGTGATTATACGAGCATGAGAGTTTATTTAGCTCAGTTTTATTCAGTTTAGTGAACATTGGGGATGCATATAAAAGTGTAGATAATAAATGGGTACGGGCAATAGTTGCTTTTGCCATAGGTGTTAGAAAGGCTTTGATTCTATATAGTGATCCTAGTTTCCTGTTAACTGTTTTAATAGTAAGATTATGCATATCATACCTAAGTTTATTGTCTATGGTAACTCCTAGTAGTTTAGTATGGGGGTCTGGTGTTATAATTGTTCCATTGTTTGAGTGTATATTAAAGGCTGTGAAGGGAAGTTTTTGGGTAGGATGAAAAAGAAGCAGTTTGTTTTTTTTGGGATTGAGAAGTAGCTGTCTTCCTGTTAGCCAGTTTTCAACAGCTGTAAAGCAGGATTGGGTTTTAGCTAATAGATTGTCTAGAGATGTGTCCGAACAGACTAAGGTCGAATCGTCAGCATATTGTATACAGGTTGCCTCAGGGATGGCTTTGTGTAGGTCATTAATAAAGACTGAGAAAAGAAGTGGACCCAGTATGGATCCTTGTGGAACACCTATGGTATTCGGTAGGAGATTGGAAAGTTGATTTTGCCAGAGTATAGCTTGTTTCCTATCAGAGAGGTAAGCTTGGAACCAGCCTAAAGTTAGGTTGTCAAGCTGTAAAGTTTTTAGAGTATTATGAAGTAGTTGGTGGTTAACCATGTCAAAGGCTTTTGAAAGATCCAGAAAGAGAGCAGAAGATATTTTTTTGTTATTACGGTTACAATTTATAGTATCAGTAAAAGAGAGTAGTGCAGTAGTTGTGCTGTGGTTGGGTCTAAATCCATGTTGTGAGTTAGCCAGTAGTTTGTTCAGGATAAGATAGTGAAGGAGTTGTTTATGTATACATTTTTCCATAATTTTGGCCAGAGGGGACATTATGGCTATTGGTCTATAGTTTGATAGTTCAGTGGAAGAACCCCCCTTGTGAAGTGGCATAACATGGGATGTTTTCCAAATTGTCGGGATGGAAGATTCCAGGATGGTGCGATTGATAAGTATTGATATGGGGTAGGCTATTGCGGCTTTCTGTAAGTATTCTGCTGGGAGAAGGTCAGCGGAGGGGGTAGTAGGTTTGAGTTTTTGTAGTAAGGATCTTATGCTAGATGTGGGGACAGGTTGTAGATTGAAAGTGGGTCTAGCTTCTGGAATATGATCAGTCACAGGACTATAGTTAACAGATAGTTGGTTTGCTAAGGTTTGGATAGTACTCGTGAAGAACGAGTTAAAGGTGTTGGCTACTTCTATTGGTGTTTTATCAGATACCAGTTCTGGGGTAGGAGTGGAGGATTTGCCTGGGCGTAAGAGGTTATTAAGACCTGCCCAAATTTTTGTGGGTTGTTTTGGTGTTTATTTTGTAGTTGGCAGTAATAACTTTTTTTGTCAGCTAGTATTGATTTTTTTGTGTCATTTCTTTGCTGCTGAAATTGGATGCGGTCTCGGGGTAATTTGGTTGCACGCCATATTTCCCAGGATTTGTTCCTGTTTTTAATTTTAGATTTAGTTTCATTTGTAAGCCAGGGTGCTATGTTTGCTTTAGTCTTGATTAATCTTTTTGGAGCATGATTATCCAGTATGGCTAGGAAGGTAGTATTAAATTTAGATACTGCCTCCTCAAGGGGGAGATTCTTTAGTGGCGCCCAATTACAAGATCTGAGTTCTTCTTGAAATTTTGTAAGGTCAAATTGCTTCTTATTTCTAATTGACCTGTACGTGGGAGTAGTAGATAGGCCTGTTTTATTTTTCATTATGTATGTGATGAGGTGATCGCTTAGGTCATTTGGTGCGGTCCCGGACTTATATGTTTGTGGCTGGCTGTTTATTAGGATCCAGTCTAAAATACTTTCTTTTTGGTTTGCATTTCCAGTTCTGGTTGTAGTATTTATGATCTGGGTAAACCCATATAGGTTAATGTGGATGGGGTTGGTTTCTGAAGAGCATAATGTACTGTATAAGTATGTACACTTATATCTATAACGTTAAGAGATCCACATCTTCCAAGCAGAAAAAAGGCTTCTAAATCACTCATTTTATTACTGAGGTTTTTTGGCATTTAGTAAAGCAATTTTCACCTCTGATTGTTTACTTTATGTATTTTTTTGGTTCTACAGTGAATCAGGTAATGCCAGATTTTGACTCCAACAGCCAAAACAAACCAAATGAAAATTTGACCAGATGAAAAAACAACTACAAGTGTATTCCATAAGGAGGCATACCCCCTTACACTTTCCATACTCCATTACTTTAATATACTAACACCATGGATGCACCAAAACTGTGGACAATTTTGAAAAGCACAAAAACATTGAATTATCACCACGGCATTAATACAAACCATGCTGCAAAAGGATTTTTTTGCACACTTTGCCCCTGCTGCTTCCCAGTCATCAGCCCAGTTGTTATTCTTTACCGCATGTACACATGCACACTCACACCTATGGCCAATTTACAGTATCCAATCCACCTACTGCATTTCTTTGGAATGTGGGAGGAAACCAGGGCACCTGCAGAAAACCCACACAACACAGGGAAGACATGCAGATTCCACATAGAAGTTGCCCCAGCCGAGAATCAAACTAAAGAACATCTTCCTGTGAGGCAACAACAGTATCCTTTGTGTCACCCAGAGGGAGAGGTGAAGCCCATCAAAGGCAAAACACTCTGGTTGGTTGCACATCTCACTCCAGGCCAACAGGTACTGAATTTCTTCTCTGTGACATTATGTCCATAGCCACTGACTGGATGACAAAATGTTATGATCCATAGATGCCATATGAGGTGATGAGGATTTCACTAAGAAAATGTGTTTTCCCATGCTTCGGTAATCCCACATCTGGCATCAGACAGACCACTTCAGTAGGATACTGCTTTTATATTCTTCACATTTATTTCACAGTTATTTAATTCTGTTTCCTACATTGTTTTCATTGGTAAACAGTGAACAGTATACAGTGTTCCTTTCTGTTTGTCTTTTTCTCTTATTGGGAGGGGGGTTTGTTCCACCTATTTCCACTATTTTGTGATGTTAAATGTTTATCACATAAAGGGTGGCAGAGACTACATTAATATAAAATTCAGTGCATGTCTAGATTTGAGACATTTGTTACTAAATAAAGTTAATGACTATCTAATTCAGAGTCATTGCCTCTGCTCCTGATTTATTCCATTGTATTATAAATTAAGTTTACATCTATAGACTCCCAGAATGTTGACAACCAATGATATATTGTGCCTGCAACTTATAATTATGTTGTTGTTATTGTCATGCAGTGGCCCATTTCATGACTAAAAAAGGTTTTCTGGCCAGGTCACTTACTTGGTTAATAAAATAAATAATGTAGCATTTCTGCTTAACATTCTTATGACGATCTATATCACAGTTCATCTTGTCTTCATTCACTGTTTTTTTTTCTCTCATGGTGCACTCCCTGAATACTGCTTCACATAAAGTATATGCATGGACACTGTCTCATATATTTGTTAATTTAACTTAACAGTAAGTTTTGTTCACATATGCTGTATTCTTGTATCTCACTTCATTATAACCTCTACACAGTTATCTATATAAAAGCACCTTTCAAAACTAAAATGATGCATGAAAATATGAGAATACAAAATGAAGATACAAACTAATTGGCTCATGGGGTATAAATGAGGACATACTTTTTCACAAATGTAGTGGTAAGATGTACAGAGCCTTCCTGGTAAGGTATGAGGATAATATCTCTCAATCTCTTACAGCAAGAAATCTGGACAAAACCACACATAATGTGAGGACAAAGGCCTAAAAATATGGAAACTTTTTAAATATTGCTCTTACAAACCTAGAAAGGAAATATAATTAACAGGTTTTGCATTAGCATGAATTCTCTGAAGTATATGAAGTCTGAAACTCAAATGTCCACCATTATTTTCTGACTTCAGTCCTCAGTGATTTGCCAGAAAATCACAAATTTTATGACAAATAGGCCAAAAACATGAGGCAAAAATCTGAACATTCTGTGAAAATTTGGACGGTTGATAGATATGGGTAAAATGATATGGGGTATTTAAGAATGCTTATGACATACCTATAACAGCTCTTATAAAAGGTGAGAAACATATCCTGATAGTTAAAATAACATCTGCTATTTATCTTTTAAGGGCAGAAGTGAGCAGCTGAGGCAGGGCTATCTGGTCATGTGACACTTAGCTGTCACCAGTCTCGATGTGTTTATGTTTTCCATTACATGGACTACACAATTTGTATTAAGCTGGGTGATGTACGCACAACAGACTCAAATACAGTCACTTAAAATAAAAGCAGGACAGTACATAAATGCACTCTGAAATGGGAATATATCAACAAGCTAAAAACTGTGTGAGTTAGAGACATATAGGTTTTGGCAAAGCAAATGCATCTTGTGGAGGGACACTGCAGGCAAGAGCTTTCCCTATCCTCCAAGGTGCAATAACCTTGGATTTTATTATATTAAGAGCAGGGGTGCAGATGATACAGTCTTTTGTAGCTGGGGTGTGGGAGGGCTTTGCATTCACAGAAGAACACTTTTTAAACCAGGTTCATGTTTGCTAGTTGTATTGATGTAAAGAACAGTTAAAACAAATGGCCTTCATGAAACTAGCTGAGATCCTGTGAGTGTTTACATTGAATTAACAAGATCCTGTCCAATGCCACTGAGAATGCCACATTGCTGGACAAGACACCCCTCAGAAGTTACAATAAACAATAGCACTAAGAACTCAAATTTTTGACCTTTGGGGTGGGGTGAAGTGATCTACCTCTACTGTTCAGGATGTACACCAGACTAGCACTAAGCACTTATGCACAAAACATATATACAGGAATATGTGGTCAACATATCAAAGTCACATGCACGTCTCTACAGAATATACAAGTGTCATACGAAAGGGACGTGCAGACAGTGATGCCAGCAAATGACAACAAATGACAGTAGTGATGAGAAAGGCCTTGCCATGTATACACACACACACACACACACACACACACACACACACACACACACACACACACACACACACACACACACACACATGCTTTCTTAGTGTGAATCCTATGCTTAGATCAAGAACCACAGCAGATAATATTACACCAAAATGTTGCAATCACTGTGATTCATACCACAATAGTACTTACAGGCATGGCGTAAAACTCAGAGGCACATTGTATCATGTTTATTATGTAACATGACAGTATATGTATTTCTTGTATACTCGGGGAATACTGTATCTCATGGTAGTGACATAGTATGTACTGTGTGTATCTCTAGTATAAAAAATGGTGGCAACCTGTCTGGCTGCAGCTGTGTCAACTCGTCAGAGGGATATGCTTAATATGATTCTTTTTCACACAAAACTTCGAGAAAATCACTTTCTGGACATTTAAGTGGAAGTACATTAACTTACAGCAAACAGAAGCTTCTGGAAATTAAGCAGTTAACAATTTCATGCTGCTGGCTAAGTTCCCTGGAATCAGCAGAGGTCCTCAGGCCTACTACACTCACAGAAATACTGGAGCTGTGTATTTTAAGTCAGCATGCCTTAAAGTGCCTAAAACATCAGACAGAAGGTTCTGAAACACTCAGAACAAGACACAAGAGAAAAAGATGTCAGAGAACCAGAAAAAGGGGCTGCAGGGCTGGAATTGCTGCAAAGCTAAAAACAAATCCTCACAGGCCTGCTCTGCCTTCAATATTGCTCGCACATGCATGCTCGCTGGACAGTAAAATGGATGATCTGAGACTGGAACTCTACAGCAAAACTACGGTGAGAAGTACCTGTTTACTGATAATTACTGAGACATGGCTGCATACCAAGATCAATGATAGTGCTGTTAGCTCTAAGGTCTCACACTCTTTCATGCAGACAGATGTCAAACTTTGTGTAGAAAGGCCAAGGGAGGTGGAGTCTGCAGCTATGTGAATGAAAAATGGTGTAAGAACTGTGAGATTGTTCAGCCACATTGTTCTGATAATCTAGAGTTCCTGTCCTTAAAATGCAAACCCTTTTATGTACCTAAAGAGCTAAATGGAATGTATGTAACAATGTAACACTGGTATACATTCCACCCAGTGAGAACACCACAGAGACCATGAGCAACCTTTATAACTATCTGTGAGTTGCAGAGGAAAAACTCAGACTTTACACACGTGGTTGCTGGTGATTTTAATCAAGTGGATCTGAGAGAGGTGCTATCCCACTACTATCAATTTGTAGATTTTCCTACAAGGGTGCAAACATTCTGGACAAGGCATATTCCAACATCAAAGGTGCCTACAGAGCAATACAACAACCTAACTTAGGAAGCTCTGACCATCTTACCATCATGCAGTACAACAACCAAACTTGGGAAGCCTGACCATCTTACCATCATGCAATACAACAGCCTAACTTAGGAAGCTCTGACCATCTTACCATCATGCAATACAACAACCTAACTTAGGAAGCTCTGACCATCTTACCATCATGCAATACAACAACCTAACTTAGGAAGCTCTGACCATCTGACCATCATGCAATACAACAATCTAACTTAGGAAGCTCTGACCATCTGACCATCATGCTTCTACCAGCCTACAAACTACCTCTGATCAGAGAAAAGCCCACAGTTAAGCAGATCAGGGTTTGGCATGAGAGGGCTTTGAAATGCCTCCAAGACTGTTTTGATAGTACCTGCTGGGACATTTTTAAAGAGACAGCTACGTCAGATGAACAGGTGAACATATATGATTACACGGAAGCAGTAATAGCTTACATCACTAAGTGTGTTGATGATGTATCTGACATCAAAAGCATCACAATCAGAGTAAATCAAAAGCCATGGCTCAACCACAAAGTCTATGATCTCCTGAAGGCACAAAATGCAGCATTCAGGGCCAAGGACAAGAAGGGTCTCATCGAAGCTAGAGCAAACCTAAAAAGGGGAATTAGAGAGGCCAAGAGGGAATATGGAAAGAAATTACAAAGTCAGTTTGCAGACATGAGGGACACTAGAAGTCTCTGGCAAGGGATACAACAGATTACTTACTATAAAACCAGGTCAGGTCAGTGTGAAGACAACACTGAATTCCTGGACACGTTGAACTCCTTCTTTTGCAGATTTGAAGAAAAGAACAATGTGGCTGCTACAAGGTTACCTATCTTCCAGGAGGAGGGAGTGCTCAGCCTCAACTCCAATGAAGTGAGATCTCAGCTTAAGAAAGTGAACCCCAGAAAGGCTGCTGGTCCTGACAAAATACTGGGCAAAGTACTTAAAGGCTGTGCAGACCAATTATGGTCAGTTCTAGCTAATATTTTCAACACTTCTCTTAGTCTTGGTAAAGTTCCCTCTTGCTTCAAGGTGACGAATATTGTCCTTCTCCCCAAAAAAAGCTAATCCAGCCTGCCTAATGACTACAGATCAGTTGCTCTAACTTCAAACATCATGAAATGCTTTGAGACGCTAGTTAAAAGGCATCTGTCTGCATACCTTCCATCCACTTTTGACCCTCTACAGTTCACTTATCATGCTAATGCATCCACTGTGGATGCTATTTCAATGGCACTCCACCTCTCACTTGATCATCTGGAGGGAAAAAAACAGCCATGTCAGGCTGTTTATTGACTTCAGCTCAGCGTTCAGTGTAGTGGTTCCAATGCAGCTTATTGACAAGCTTCTATATCTTGGAGTTAGCAACCTCATGTGCAACTGGATCCTCGACTTCCTGATGAACAGACAGCAGAAAACATGTGCAGGCAACACCACCTAGGGATGCATAATACTCAACACTGGTGTTCCTCAGGGTTGTGTGCTAAACCCTCTGTTGTTCACCATCCTCACCCATGACTGTTCTGCAAAATACACCACCAATCACATCATTAAGTTTGCATACAATATTACGGTTGTGGGCCTCATCAAAGGGGAGGATGAAAGATCTTACAGAGACGAGGTCTACTCATTGACTGACTGGTATGCTAAGAACAACCTTGACCTGAATGTCAATAAAACAGAGGAAATCATTACAGACTTCAGGAAAAGGAAAACAACACACTCACCGCTCATGATAAATGGTGAAGAGGTGGAAAGGGTCAAACTTACAGCTTTTGGGGGTGCACATTTCAGGGAATCTCTCTTGGACTGTGAACACTGAACAGTTGGTCAAAAAAGCATGCCAATGCCTACACTTTCTCAGAAGGATAAAAAAAGTAAGGCTCCCACCTACTGTTCTCATCACATTCTACAGAGGAGCAGTTGAGAGCATTGTCACTAGTAGCTTCACAGTTCTGTTTAGGAACAATACAATAGCAGAAAGGAAGAAGCTACAGAGTGTGGTGTGAGTTGCCGAAAAAATCATGGGTACCAACTTACCATCAATACAGGATCTCATTGCAGAAACAAGCATTAAAGGTGTATCCAAAATAATTCATGACCCTCTCACCATACACACAGCTGGTTTACACAACTGTCTTTGGGCAACAGATATTAGAGTATCCTCTGCAGGACCACCAGAAACAGCTTCTACCCAACAGTGTTGAGACTTATAAACTCTGATACCAGCCACTGACTATTTTACTCAGTAATCATTCACAATTTGTAGCGGAGCTGGAAAGTGTGTGATATCTTCTTTTCTTATTCTTTGATGTAGCAATATACTTTCTTATTCTTGTGCAATTGCCTGTTGTTTGTCTGATGCAGATGAACAAATGAGGACAATCTTAACATGTGCAATCCTACTCTGTCATGCTGCTATGTACAGTATTCTTCTTATGATTGTCTGGGGGGGCTTGTGTGTTTTGCTGTTATTATTGGTTTATCTGTCTGTGGGTCTTGTATTGAAAATCTTTTTTTTTTTTTTTAATTGAAATGTTATAATGTTCTTATTATCCTTGCTTCCTATGTACTCCCTGGTGAGTTGATACTCGGGATTTCATTTAGGCTTCACTTGTGTAGTCCTAAATGACAATAAAGTTTACTTTGACTTTGATTAGTATATCATGCAAGTTCTTGGCGTGTGTCATGTCCAGAGTCTTAACATATAACACACAGAGACAAGAGATATGTACTAGACACCATGAGGTTTATTTGGAAAGCAAAGTCTTTGGAATGCCTGTGTACCACATGACATGCTAATCATCACAAGTGGCTCATTAGCATATAAAGGTGCATGCTCCATACTGAACATCTCATCTTTGAAATATATGAGGAGCATACATTATATTCCACTATTCGTTATAAATTCAACTTAACACCATATTATGGGCTAGGCTTGTAAAGGCTCCAGGGCCATTAGTCTAGTACACACCTATGAACCTATATTATACATGTCTTTGACTATCTGCATAAAATCAGACTTTTTTGAACATATTCAAAGACATTTTTAGAAAGATATTTTTAGCTCAGGAACAGTCTATATATCTAGCTGGACTTTTTTTTTTTTTTTAATAACAGTCCACCATATTTAGAGAATTTAATAGAGCTGTTCATATTGGGTATCTGGCCTTCCCTTTAGAACTGTTGCTACTGCACAATAGCTTCATTTGGAAACAAGACTTCAGGAGTTTGTCTGCAATTAATGACCACTGCGTTTTACCAGCTCTGGTGCATTTTCAGATTGTACAGTATCAAGTATTTCAACATCTGAAAACAAACAGTTAATTTTCATATTTCACTTCAATGACTGAAAACAGCTGGTTTTGTCTTTACACATATTTGCATGCTAGACAAGGTATCCCATAATGCTACTAGTCATGTCTATTAATAACTCAAATTTCAGTGATGCAAGTTCTTCTTGGATTCTTTCTTTGTTACAGTACATTACCTTGTTTGTTTTCTCTGTCTCTCTCTTTCATGTCCATTACTTTTGCAACACATCTGACCTTCACTTTTCCCCTATTATTTGACTCACGTTTTATTTTGAACACCTCTTTTTCATTTGTTTATTCTTTTAATTGAGCACTGATAGTTTCATTTGTTCTGCCCATAATCACAGCTTTTGAAAAGGTCACCTTAATAGTCTCCCCCTTGTTTCATAATTTTATACCACTAATTATTTTGTCTGTTATTAAAGAATAATACCACACAGTAGGACGCTGTCAGGTTCGATTCTCAGCTAGAGCATCTTCTGCGTGGAGACATGCGTGAATGGGCGTACCTTCGTTGAAGGTTGTGCGTCAGGCCTGGCAAGCAGGTACGTAAAAATCAACTGCCAATCATTAGCGGATCGGAGTTCCGCTGTGGTGACCCCTAACTGGGAAACGCCGAAAGACACAAAGTAAAGAATAATAGCACTCACCAAATTTAGTCTTTGGCTCTGTTATTCAGAGTGGTAACATGCATATCTATAGACTCTGCAGTTCCTTGTGCTCTTGTAAAGAACAGATGTCTAATAAATGGTGCAGGGCTATAAAGCCTTCCACACGACCAACTACTGTGCAGGAGGGAAAGAAAAGGTGAAGGTATATCAATCTACATCTAGAAGAGACTCATGTTAAGGCTGGTAAAGCAGCATGATGCACTAGAGCTTCTTCTGTGTCCAAATAACCATCAGAAAGTTCTCATAGCATATATTAGCTAACTATAGAACTCCGTCTATGACAAAAGAAAGCTACAATACATATCTACAGGAACTTGAATCACTCACTATTAAACCCAATACCATTTTGTAGGTGATCTAAACTATCCTACTATGGACTGGGAAATCTACACCACCAGCAGTGCACAAGCACAGAGAGTCCTGGACTTTGTCAATATAAATGCCTTGGAACAATTAGTCAGAGGAGCCACTAGGGGGAATAACATACTGGATCTTACCCTTACTAACATGGAAACATCTTGCACCATCCCTTGCTTTTCTTCATCACTTGTTAAGTCCTTCGAAATAAAAGTGAAACCAAAGATCCCTTCCACCCAAGGTGTCTTCTGAAATTAGTTTAAGACAAACTACCTACTCCTTAGTGATACATTGGCAAGCTTCAAATCCCCATCAAATCCACTTAACTCCATTGAATACACAGAAATAAACACCACCACACTATATCAGCAGGTAAACAACTGTATAGATGCAGCTGTACCCCATAGGAACAAGTGCAGGATAAACCCACATGCTGGAGTCATAATATCAACAAGCTTTACAATAAAAGGAAAAGAATTTTGAACAAAAGTAAGAAGAGTAATTCTAAGAATGTTAGAGCCCTTCTCACTGAACTCAGGAGTTTAATAAAATCCACCAAAGTCAACTTTTAGGCTAAAATAGCTATCCAAGCCAAAGACAACCAGAAGGTATTTTTAGGTATGTTCGGAATCTCAGAAGCACAATGCAGCAATGCTCTGAGCTGATTGTGAATGATGTTAACTACACCAGGGTTGAAAATATAACAAACTTACTGGCTGATAAATTTGCACACTTTAGCTACACCCCTAACAACACTGTTCAATCTCTGCCTCCATACATGTTTTGTACCAAGGAAATGGAGGGCAACTATGGTCATTCCCCTACATAAAATGGACCTTCCACAGACCCAGGCAATTACAAACCCATAAGTCTGACCAGCCTTACATGCAAAGCCATAGAAAGACTTATCCTGGACTTAATCAATGAAGACATAGGGAACCTCCAAACACTGGACCTGTCTTAGTTTGGCTTTGTCAAGGGCAGGTCATGCTAACTCATCCTGGTGGATTTTTTGAAAAGGTCACCAAAGCAATGGATGAAGGCAAAATGGTACACACTGCATACCTCAACCTAGTCAAAGCTTTTGACACAATCCCCTATTCAGTTATAGTACAAAAGCTAAATAACCTGGAACTAAACTGTTATGTCACTCAATGGATTGCCAACTGGATTACAGATAGAATGCAGATATGGGGGATTGCCTCCACAAAGAGACCAGTCACCTGTGGAGTCCCCTGGGGTTCTGTGCTGGGGTCTCTCTTGTTTGGAATATAGTTTTCTGAAGTAAAAGCCAACACTGACTAAGGTTGCAGATGACTGCAAGCTGGGAGCAATCATTGAATCTCCAAATGACTTGGCCATCATGCAGGATGGTTTGTCTCAAATAAATAACTGGTGCCAAAATCATGGACTGAAATTAAATTCAAAAATGCATTATTGTATCCTTTGGAAAGCCATCTAACTGAGGGAAGTACCACATTGACAATATGCCCCTAAGAGCTGACTCAGTTGAGATTTGGGAACTTATGTGGATAGTGACCTAACTTTTACCAAATTGTGTCTAACATTGTAAAAAAGTCTGTTTATATTGCACAGATTATAAACAAAGTGATTGTGTTGAGATCTAGGAAGGTCATTGTTCTCCTTTACTGAACCCTTATTAGGCCAATCATTGAATATAATGCCCCCTTTGGCATGTGTCAGTCCAAACACGTGCAACTGAAATGCCCAGAGATATATATTATTAAAGGATACAAGGCATAAACAACATGTCCTACATGGACCAAATGAAAGCACTGTCACTATCCTCAGTATCCTACTAGACTGCTAAGAGGTAACCTGTGTTTGGCATCAGCAAGTCAGATGGCATCAGAAATACAATGGTCTAGGGATCTAAACCTCTTCTGCAACATCAACAAAACAGTTTGGAGGGAAAGGTATATCTCACAGAGAAAACTGCTGCTGTGGAACAGACTCTCCATCCACATAAAACAAGGTTCACCCCTGTCCATTTCCAAACACAACTTAGATCTATGGATGGAAAACAGAAAATCTATCCCAGGACTACCCCCAGTACTACTAGTGGGCAGAGGCAGCTCCTAAATGCTTTATTCAGTGTGTGGGTCCCTTCAAATTATAGGCTCATAGGTTCATAGGTGTTTACTAGGCTAACAACCACAAGGACCTTTTTAAGCCTAGCCAAGCATCCCAAATCTCTGACAAGTTCTAGTACCCTTCATAAGGGTAAGCAGGGGCTTGGGAGATGAAATATTTACAAGTACAGGCCTGGGATATGAACCATTTACAGGTTGCCTGGGTCCATTAGTGCCACACCAAGGATGAATTGCCTGTTCCCCATCCAAGTGGCCAAGTTACACATGAATTGGGTTACAGAGGAGCTCTGCTTCACAAAGTTAGAAAGCCTGTCCTACAGATGGGGTATTCCCTGGGATACATACCTGTCTCTCCAGCAGGTCCTATTTATATCACCAGCAAGGTTTAAGTCTTTAGAATGGGTAATTCTGGTGCTGTTTGTTTTGTGGATATGCAGGAGGTCCATCACAGTGAAGTCTGACAATGCCCTGTATGCCAGGCATAGATCTCCCCTCAACAGACTGTAGGAGACAGAATACAGTGATAAGGCCTTGAGGTGGTCTGCATAGGACATTTTACTTATGCCCTGTATTCTTTTAGTAAGGAACCTCTGTGGACGTTCCAATTGTTGGATATGCCTGCTTAGGTACATACCAAAGGGAGCATTTTACTCAATGATAGGTTTGACGAATGCCAAATACAGTGGAACAATGAGTTCCTTAGACTAGATGCCATACCTTTCTTTATAAGTTGAGCAACATAAATTATTTCCCCACTACTGTCAACATATGATGGCCAAAGGCTGGGTTACTGTCTATGTGTGTCCCTAAGTCTCTGACTAATGAGTCAACTATAAAGGGTATGTTGTCAATATGATAGTTACCAGGGGTGGACGAGTTCCCGAAGGATACTATTATGCATTTCTTGGCATTTAGTTTTAGTCCATGGCTCTGACACAAGTTGTTTGCCTGCATCAGCCCTTTCTGGAGAACATTTGTGTCAGCGAGGGATTCAATGACATGTCTAATTTGCAATCTGCAAATTTAGTCAGCCAGAGACCATTAATATTGGCCTTGACTTCAGAGAAGTAAATGCCAAAAAGGAGTGTTCCAAGGGCTAATCCCTAAGGGACCATTTGTGAGTGGCCTCTTTGTATAGGTGGACTCCCCAGTTCTAACTTCCTGGGTCCTGTCTGTGAGCCAGTTGACTATACACTGGGTGACATATGGGTTTGTACCTAACCTCTTGAGTTTGTCAACAATGCGTAAGTGGGGTATTGTGTCAAATGCTTTGGCCAAGTCAAGGTAGGTAGTGTGAACTATTTTGCCCTCATCCATTGCTTTGGTGACCTTCTCAAAGAAGTCCACCAGGTTGAGTAGGCAAGGCCTGCCCTTGACGAAACCAAACTGAGTTGGGTCCAATCTCTAAAGGTTTACTATATCATTACTGATCATTTCCATGATACTTCTTTCCATGGTTTTACATGTAAGACTAGTGAGATTTATGGGTCTGTAGTTCCCAGGGTCTGTAGATGACCCAACTTTGTGTAGAGGGATGACTGTTGCTGTTCTCCATTCATGAGGTATGAAGCCTATTTGGAGGCTACAGTTAAATAGCAATTCCAGAGGGCCTGATAGGTCATGTTTCATGCTTCTTAGAAGGCATCCTGGAATACTGTCTGGCTACACTGATGCAGTGTTCTTGGTCTTAGACAGAGAGGATTAAGGACCTGTTCCCTAGTGATAGCAGGGGAAGTTATATTTGATGGTATTTCCTAAAGGAAGATTGAGGGGGGAGAGAGTGGTAAAGTTGGAACTGAAATTATTGGTCACTAGGTTTACTATATCTTCTGGCTCAATATAGGTGACTCCATTGACAATGATCTCTACACACAATTGTGCATTGTCTTTGAGGTTGCAGATGTAGCTAAATAATACCTTGTGTACATCAAATTTGGCTTTGGCAAACTTTATTTGTCATCTGAGTTGTTTGTTTAGTTTGATGAGAGTGCTTTTATGCTGCTGGGTGCTGCAGCTCCTAATTTTTGCCAGGATTTTCTTCCTTCTGTTATACAGCCTTTTGATTTTGTGATTCCACCAAGGTGGCTTGTTTATTGATTTAGTTCTGTACTTCTTCCTGGTGGGTACAGATGCCTGTATGCAGCATTAACATGCTTGTATAGGGTTTATGTGAACAGTTCTGCATAGTCAGTGTTCTTGGGGTTGATGGGAGACTGAAATTTTGCCAGGTTATCGCTTAACAGCAGGAAGTAGCCTTAGAGTAGTTCCTGAGTATTTTAGGGTCAGCTGAGGGTCCAGGTTTCATTTTTACTTTAAAGGAGACCATTTTGTGTTCTCTGACCTTACCAGGGAAGACATTATACTAGGGGGTGTGCAGCACTCTCCCACATTAGTGAGGACCAGATCCAGTATCTATGATACGATCCTAGTATTCTCATTAGGGGTTATACAACCAAATGGGATGTTATTTTGAGACCAGCTATCTGGACATGCTGGAAGGATAGATTCCTGTCCCAGAGACTTCTCATACTCTGGAAAAAACTACCTATCTATATCAAACAAAGCTCCTCATTAGCACTCAAGAAAAATCTTGACGATTGGATGGGAAAAAGGAAATTCATCCCAGGAATCACTTATGTGGCTCTGCTCGACAGGGGCACAGGAAAATATTTTCTTGGGTGGCGAAAGCCAGGGTACCTTTTTGGCTAGGCTTATGTAGGCCCTAGGGCCAATAGCCTAGTACCTACCTATGAACCTATGGAATTTTGTAAGTGGTTATGTGTCATTTGTGAATAGCAATGTGATTCATATGCCTGCGTTACAAATGTATTAGAGCTGTATGTCATATTGTCTAGATGTGTGCTGAAAATATATTTTTTATACACTATTGAAACTGCTTAACAGAGGAGACTGAAACACAGGAGATTAACTTGCAAAACTTCAGAAGAATGGTTGCACTTAAGTTACTTTATAGCTGGGCTATAAACAAAAGATGTTATCTCTGTTTCAGTGCAGTAACAGACACTGTCTACAACTAGAAGTTTTTTGTATTGTCTTTACATGTGGAGGAATGTAAACTATTTTATGACTTCCACCATTTGCCAAAGATCTGAGGGCTATGTATTTTTCACAGGGAGATGCTAAATGCTGGCAGTTTCTAGCAATGGGGGGTTTCACCTGGGTTAGTCAGATGACAAAAGTGATACAATCCTGCAAGTATCCCAGCAGCAATATTTGAGATATTAATTTAAGAACTATCTGAGAGAGAGAGAGACTGTGCATTTTGTATTTTGTCTTTTGACCTGACAGCATCAGCTGGGAAACCCATTCACCACACTGGTCTTGCTTTGCTATAAGTAAGTGAGTCTAGGGTACAGTAATTTCTCTTAGATACAGTTAGGAATATAGTGAACTATAGCTTATATTTTTTTCTTTGTTTATTTGAGACTGTTTTGCAAGTTGTTTTAAATATTTCCTGAGATTTTGAACTCTGACGTAACTGTGATTATTTACTCAATATTTTCTTGTTCTTTTATTATTTATTATTAAATATATTTAAGCCTATCACTGTGGCTGATATTTGTGAGGCATATTTTAAGCTCTTAGCGTACTTGCATATCTATTTAGTTACACTGTGCAGGCCACTCCTAATAGCCTTGCTCTTGGTCAAAATACCATTTTGATTAAAAGTAACATTACACAGTAAGATTGGACCCCCTTTGCTAATAACCTTAAAGTAACTGATAAGGAGTGGCTGGTGGAACTCCAAACGACCTTATAGTCTGGGCAGAAGGGGGCATAGCTAGTAAACCTGTGCCATCCTTTCCCAAGTGTATGTGTGTGTGTGTGTGTGTGTGTGTGTGTGTGTGTGTGTGTGTGTGTGTGTGTGTGTGTCAGTTACTTGGGCAGGGACAGGAAGCACTGACTGGACAGAGAGGGTGCTTGAGGTCTTGAACTGACCACTCAGCTGTGATCTCATCTCTATAGGTATGCCAGTGGGGAGTCTTATTGGGGATCTGGAGAAAGAGGAAGATACCAGCCCCAGACTGACTGTAGTCTCTGTGTGCTCTTAAGGGAAATTGCACTTTACTGTGTGTGTACTTGTCATCCTCCCAGTGTGTACGTCCCACACTATTGCCAGCGGTGAGAACTAAGGCTCTTTCATTACTGGGCCAGTGGTGGGGCTTCACATATTAATTAGTTTGCAGTGGTGGGATATCCACATATTAAAATTCAGTGGTGTGGATACTGAATTCCTGTAGCCTGTAAGCAGTGGTCACTAAAGGTGTTTATACTCTCAATTAGCCATATTGTGAACATTCAGAGTTTCATATCACAATTGTTTTATTTATTTTTTGTTAGCTTAGTTAGGGAAAGCAGGCAAAGATGTCAGGAGAGGAGTGTGGCAAGCTGACAAGGAGACAGTTGGCTGAGATGTGCCAGGCTAAAGGACTGCTGCATGCCACCCTGACTAAAGCAGAAATGATTGCAGCCTTGTGCACAGCTGCACCACAAACCAGCAACCAGGGGGACAATCAGACTGGCCTTGGAGATGCACAACTTTCAGAAAATGAACAGTTCAACCTTTCCATAGAGGACTTAAAAATCCATCTGTAGTTAAAAAGACTTGAACTGGAAGTCAAACAGAACTAGAATCAGCAGAGAGACTGTGGCATTTGGAGGCTGAAGAAAAGGAGAAACAGATGGCACTAGAATCAGCGGAGAGACTGAGATGTCTGGAAGCTGAAGAGAATGAGAAGTAGAGGCAACATGAGAAGGAGATGCTGACTCTTCACCAGGGTCATGGATGTAATGGGGAAGGGAGTAACTGAACCACAGAAGCAACAAAGGTCAATAAATTTCTTCCATAATTTACAGATGGACATAATTTTGATAGTTTCATTCATATGTTTGAAAGGGTATGTAAACAGTATAATGCTGACCAAGGGCTCTTGGTATGATTCCTGACCCCATTACTCCATTGTAAAGCTGTAACTGCTATTTCTAAATTGTCTTATACTGATTGCTTAAATTATAATATTGTTAAAAAATTGTCTTTTGGAGTGTTTTAAGTTAACACCTGAAGCTTATAGGAAAGAGTTTTGTGAGCATAGATGCAAGGCAGATGAAAGTGTATGTGAATATATTGCTGAACTAAGCACTTATTTTCATAGATGGGTGAGTTGGTGTCAGGTCACCACTTTTGAAGGGCTGGCAGACGTTTTCATGTGGGAGCAGGCCCTTAGCACTTTGTCTGAGGACATAAGAATCTGATTAGCAGATAGGCAATGCAATACTGCAGATGAGTTGGGGAGGAAGTGAGACCTATACCTAGCAAGCAGGGCATCACTGCACAGGAAAGGGATATCCAGTGCTGCTCATGGCTCTAAGGGAACCTACGGTGGGCAGCCAAAACAGCCCAGAGTCTGCTAGCAGCAGGGGAAGCTACTAGTCCAGGTACACGTCCAGGACCAAGGGTTAAATGTTTTAAATGCAACCAGTGGAGCCATGTAGCATATAGATATCCATGGAGGCAAGGCGGGGAACAAAAGGTGAGACAGCCAGTAAGTGGGAATAACAGAATGCCAGCAGTGAGTTGTCTGGAGACAACAAGGGTACCAAACCACCACAAGAGGTTATATCCTATCTTAGTAAATGGGAAAGAGGCCATTGCTAAGAGAGACACAGCCCCTGACCTAACCATTGTGAGGCCTGCAATGGTTAAAGAAGAGCACTACTTGTTTGGGAAGTCTACTCCAGTCAAAACATTAGGAGGGACCCCATTCCAAATACCTTTGGCTAGGGTTCACCTTGACTGGGAGGGGGGAAAATGAAGCCAGCAAGTAGGTGTGTTTGAGGATATCCATGCAGATGTCTTGATAGGTAATGATTTTGATAATGCAGTACCTTTTGTGCATGCAGTGACACACAGTCAGGCTTGGAGACAAGCATGTGGGTCTGGTAGCCTAGGGGAGACCCAGGTAGACCACAGACTTGAAGCCAGGACTGTGTGGTAATTGCTTCAGGGAGGGAGCTACTCTGTAGCAGTAAGACTGAAGGTGAGTCACAGCTGATTGTGGGTACTGATGTTCCCTTGGACAAAGTGACAGCAAGGGCAGAGGTGAATAGCAGTACCCAGACTGACAGTAAGGGACTGCTGACAGAGGATTCCAGAGTTCCTGTGAAAGGGGAGCTGGGAAGAGTTACAAAGAGATAGTTGAGACAGGCTCAGCTCTCAGACCCTGCATTGCAAGGCCTAAGGGAGGTTGCTAGTGAGGCATCTGATTTTCAAGGGAAAGGGGAATCTGTATACTGGGACAAAGGGTTACTGTATAGAGAGTGGACCCCTGAGGGAGAGCTAGAGGGTGAGAAAATACAGCAGTTGGTAGTGCCCAGACCCTACCATCAGGCACCTCTAGCCACAGCCCATGATATTCCCTTTGCAGGTCGTATGGGCATAAAGCGTACAAAGAGATGTATTATGCAAAATGTTTATTGGCCTGAAATTTCCAGATATGTAATATGGTACTGCAGGACCTGTGAGCAGTGTGAAAAAGTAGACAAGGCAGGAGACAAGGTGAAACCTACTTTGAGACCTTTGCTTGTGATTGAGGAGCTATTTCAGAGAGTAGGTATGGATATTGTGGGGCCTCTGAGTACCCCAAGTTCCACAGGGAAAAAGTATATCCTAGTAGATTATGTAGCCAGATACCCTGAGGTAGTGGCTCTGTCCTCCACTGAGGCAGAAAAGGTGGCAAATGCTTTGTTAGATATTTTCAGCAGGGTAGGTTTCCCAAAAGAAATACTGACTGACAGAAGTTCCAATTTCATGTCAGACATGCATGGCTTGTCTGTGGAAACACTGTGGGGTTAAGCACCTAAAAATCACCCCCTACCATCCCCAGAGTAATGGTCTTGTTCAGAGGTTAAGCTCTATGTTCAAGATCAAGCTATGGGCATTTGCAGACCAATTTAACAGGGAATGGGGCAAATATTTGTCCCATCTGTTTGCTTACAGAGAGGTGCCCCAGGAATCCACAGGTTTTTCACCCTTTAAGTTGCTGTATGAGCATAGGGTGAGGGGACCTCTAGAACTGATTCATGATGAGTGGGAGGGTGAGTGTGAATCCCACAAGGAGTCTGTTGTGGCATATGTCCTAAACCTCAGGTCAAGGCTCAGGGAACTCATGTGCTTGGCCCAAGAGAACCTGGAAGAAACCCAACAGCAGAAAAAGATCTGGTATGACAGGAATGCATAAGCCAGCGAGTATGCTGTGGGGCAGCAGGTGAAGGTTCTCATTCCTGTCAGACACAATAAACTGCAGGCAGCTTGAGAGGGACCTTTCAAGGTGGTAAGGAAGGTCAGTGATGTTACCTACATGGTAGAACTGCTATGCAGGAGGCAGGGGCTCAAATTGTACCATATTAACATGCTGAACCCTTACCATGACAGGAAGGCCCTGGTGCTATGTATTTGCAGTAAGAGGCAGGAGGAGTCAGAGGGGGATCTATGGCTACAGGGAGCCAGCCAGCAAAGTCCCACGTTACTAAGGTGGAGCCTAGGGTTGCAGGTATATGATATGACAGTGCAGCACTGCAGAGGGTTTAGCAACCCAGATGGGCTCTCAAGACAGGGTATGGGGTAGTGTATTCTCCGATAGGCTCACCCTCTCAAGCGGTGTTTCTCAAGAGTCATTTGAAAAACTAGCTTGAGTTTTTTTTGGGGGGGGTGTAACAAAAGGAGCTACAGCCAGCCCAGCTATCTGGAATTTTGTAAATAATTATACGTCATTTGTGAATATTAATGCAACTGGTACAGAAGTGTGACAGAAGGAGATACAAAATTCCAGATAGCTGGGCTGGCAGTAAGTGGTTATGTGCCATTTGTGAATAGCAACATGAGTCATATGCCTGTGTTACAAATGTATTAGAACTGTATATCATATTGTATAGATGTGTGCTGAAGAGATACACTATTGTAACTGTTGAACAGAGGAGACTGAAACACAGGAGATTAACTTGCAAAACTTCAGAAGAATGGTTGCACTTAAGTTACTTTATAGATGGGCTATAAACAAAAGATGTTATCTCTCAGTTTCAGTGCAGTAACAGACACACTGTCTAGAACCAGAAGTTTTTTTGTATTGTCTTTACATGTGAAGGAATGTAAATTATTTTACGACTTCCACCATTTGCCAAAGGTCTGAAGGCTATGTATTTTTCACAGGGAGATGCTAAATGCTGGCAGTTTCTAGCAATGGGGGTTTCACCTGTGATAGTCAGATGACAAAAGTAATGCCATCCTGCAAGTATCCCAGCAGCAATATTTCAGAAATTAATTTAAGAAGTCTCAGAGAGAGAGACTGTTCATTTTGTAATTTGTCTTTTGACCTGACAGCGTCAGCTGGGAAACTCATTCACCACATCTATCTTGCTTTGCTATGAGTAAGTCTAGGGTACAGTAATTTCTCTTAGATACAGTTAGGAATGTAGTGAACTATAGCTTACATGTTTTCTTTGTTTATTTGAGACTGTCCTGCAATGTTGTTTTAAATATTTCCTATGGTTTTGAAATCTGAAGTAACTATCATAGTTTAATCACTATTTTCTTGTTCGTTTATTATTAAATATATTTAAACCTATCATTGTGGCTGATATTTGTGAGACATATTTTAAGCTCTAAGAATACTTGCATATCTATTTGGTGACACTGTGCAGGCCACTCCTAATAGCCTTGCTCTTGATCAAACTACCGTTTGGATTAATAGTAACATTACACAGTAAGACTGGACATCCTTTGCAAAGGGCCTTAAAGTAGCTGATAAGGAGTGTCTGATGGCTGTCCAAACTATGTTATAGTCTGGGCATAAGGGGGCATAGCTAGTAATCCTGTGCCAAACTTTTTCAGGTGTGTGTGTGTGTGTGTGTGTGTGTGTGTGTGTGTGTGTGTGTGTGTGTGTGTGTAAATCAAACCTCAAAGTGTGTTTGTGTCAGCTACTTGGGCAGGGATATGAAGCACTGGTTGGAAAGAGAGGGTACTGGAGGTCTTAGCTTGGCCACTCAGCTGTGATCTCAACCCTATAGCTGTGCCAGTGGGAATTCTTATTGGGGATCTGGAGAAAAAGGGAGAAACCAGCCCAGTATTGACTGTGGTCTCTGTGTGCTCTTAAGGGAAGCTGCACTTTACTTTGTGTGTACTTGTCATCATCCCAGTGTGTATGTCCCTCACTGTTGCCAGTGGTGAGGATTGAGGCTCCTTGATTACTGGGCCAGTGGTAGAGCGTCACACTTACCTATGAACCTATAAATCTATGAACTCTTTCTGGACTGACAATAATTAACTGAAAATAAAAAAATAAATAATAATTAATTGAATTTTTTCCAAGTGCTATTTGTTTTACCTTCTCTTCATCAAGAAAAATAAATAGTTAAATATATTTATGGTTTCTTCCTTAGCAAAATGCAAGAATGTGCACCAATTTTTTTTTCAGATTTTTCAACTAATCCATTTACAGTGAGGAATAAATCATATTTCTGGATCCAAAGCTTCTGGTTCTCAGCCAAATTCCCTTCTAATAAAAGAAATCCTACTGATGCAACTGTGATAAATTTCCACTGTAACTTATAATTCTGAAGTTCCAAATACAGAGATGCTTTTTTAAAACACCTTTACTGAATTATCACTTACATATACAAATTTATATTTATATAAAAGTAATCAAACCATATTAACAACTTCACGTTTACAAGCTTTATACATCACATATATTGTTATATGCCATACAGTCAAAGCAGCATTACATAAATTGTTCAATCCCTGCCTTCTTAAACCTCATTCCTCCTCTAAAATGTTTTCTGCATGTATTGTTCCCACAGTTTCCTTTTTTTCTCTGTAATTTGCACCCCTGCTTTTCTGAAGACCCCATTTCCTGTTCTTTTATCTCTGTTACAATATTCACTACCTCAGCTATAGTTGGCTTAGACTCTGACTTCCATTTTCTAGTAATTGCTTTTTTGGCAGCCACCAGAAATAAACTCAACAAGGCCTTAATATGTCTAGGCAATTCAAATCCTGTATCGCAGACAAAAAAAAAATTCCTGAGTTACACTCATTTGCTCACTAGCATTCCTGTCAGAGTACTCCGTAGGGAATATTTAGTCTGCTAACTCATTACACTCAAAGAACATATGCTTCCAGGTACCTGTTTCTTCTCCATTGTACCTCCAACACTTGCCATCTACCCAAGTAAAATTTCTTTGGAGTTTGCTTGGGATGTAAATGTATGTATGCAAACACTTCCAGACAAAAATTCTATCTCTTCTAGATGTTTTTTTTTTGCGTATTTGGTTCCATTGTTTCTTTATGAATTGCTTATCTAATCTCTCTACCCACTGTTTTCAGACCTCCTTTGATTGACTCCTGTAGTTATCATGCAATATTTTATATGCCCTACTAACTACCCCTTTTTTAACACTAAGATCTGAAGTAGGAGAATTCATTTGTCAGCAGCCTGTGGGTATGGATCCGATATTGGATCCGAACCGGCATGGTTTATCCAGCTATAGATCCGAGCTCCTAGCTCCTCCCCTCACCCATAATGCCCTGCTCTCCCTACATGACCTCAGATCTAGTTTGCCGCGCATGGTGTAGGCTGGATTTTTTCAGAGCTCCAAAGCTAAGTTTTATATCTTCTTAATTAAGGGTTTTAAAACTTTAATTTTTGTTTACTTGTGTGAAAGTTATAGGTTTCCCTTTTGTATATATATTTTTTGGGTTAATTTAACTTAGTTTTACCCTCCCCTCGCTGGTACGTAGCTGTGTGTGTGTGTGTCTTTTTGGGGCCTTCGTGTGAGTGTGTTAGCTTCTTTTAAAAAAAAAAAAAAAAAAAAAAAAAAATAGTTATGTCTGAGGCCCCAAAGGCAATTTTTTCAAAGTGCTCCGAGTGTGGCCATAAGCTTTCTCCTGCTGATGGCCACACTCGGTGCGTTCGATGCCTTGGGGTTGAACACCTCACTTCAGGGTGTTCAATCTGTGCAGGGTTCAACCCCAGGGCATTGAAGGAGCAGAGGTCGAAGCTGGTCTTGGCGGGAGTCTTGCCCCCAGACTTGGCTTCGGCCCCCGCCCCCTTGGTGGTCACTGCTTCAGATCCGAGGGACTCAGTGTTCCTTCGGCGCCGTCATTGTTGGAGCAGACTGGTCCCTCGGATCCGAAGGGCTCGGCGCCGGCTCCAATCCGCTCATCGGATCCGAGGGGGAGCCGACTTTTGGATCCTATTGTCAAGGCTGGCTCCCCCTCGGCTTTTGATGTAGTGGAGAGGGCTCTGTTGAGGGCATCCGGACCCCCAGCCCTTGCTTTGGCTCCGTCCCGCACTCCATCTGCTCTGGGCCAGGCTTCCATCACCCAGCCACTGGGACAGCCCGCTTCACTGCCCCAAGCAGCTCCTATGGTTCTGGACACTGCTGGTGAGGGCTCCTCGGACAGCCCCCCCGAGGAAGCACCTCGCAAGCATTCATGTAAGAGGAGGCACAGACTCTCCCGAGTCTTTGACTGAAGACACTGACTTGGAGGAAGGGGAAGGCTCCCCAAGATCACCCCCTGAGGATGCCTCCTTTGGAGACATCATGGAAATGTTACAGATTAGAGGTGGGTGGTCTGCCCCAAAGTCTTCCTCGGACGAGTCAGTATTCTTGGAGGCATTTGAAGCAGGCCCGTCTACCTCTTCGGTGTCCCCTCCTGCCGACCCCCTGGTGGACCTTATTACCACCAGGGCGTGGAAGGAACCGGACACCGTGGAGCCAATCCCTAAGAGGCCCGACAGGATCCTTAGCCCCCCTGCTGACTGTGCCCAATGGAGCAAGGGACCCGCGGTAGATGCCATGTTGTCGGCAGCAGCCACTAAGAGGGAATTCGCCCAGGAGAGTCCCTCAGTCCATCCCCCGAGCAAGGAGTCTCGGATGATGGACCATTTGGGGAAGCAAATGTTTAGTTCAGCGACCTTCTCAGTGAGGGTGCTCAACTATTTGGCACACGTCATTAGGATGCAGCATGATCTTATCAAGGAATATGCTGCATCCCCTCCAGAGTCCATGTCGGAGGAGGACAAACTTATGCACTCCACCCGTATGGCCACTCTTCGTTCTGTGACCAACACCTCTATGCGGTTACTTTCCCACGCTACCGAGGGAGCCACTAGAGCTGCAGGAGTGGGCCTAGTCACAAGATGGCAGGCCTGGCTCCGCCACTGCAATTTTACGGAGCCCTTCAAGGCGTCATTCACGAACGCCCCCTTTGACGGTTCTGCTCTTTTTGGCAAGACAGTTCGCGACACCTTGGTTCAGAGCGCGAAGGACGGGAAGACGCTGTCTGCCATCGGAGTCTGCTTCTCTGTGCCCCAGAGGTCCTACTCTAGGAACCAAAAGGGGCAGAAGAAGATGTGGTTCCTGAAGTCGCAGCACTCCCAACCCGTTCCGGACAACCATTCCTTCCGCGGCAGAGGAGGACAGGGAGGACGCCGCCCTAGGGGCAGAGGGGCTCCCAGGAACTTTGGGTCCAGGGAACCTTTCTCTGAATGGCCCACACAGCAACTCTGAGGGGTTGCCCGACTGCTCCATTCTGGAGGCAGTCGGGGGATGTTTCTCGGAGCACCTAGCGGCATGGGAGTCCATTACATCGGACCGCTGGGTACTCCATATTATATCCAGAGGTTACAAGATCCCCTTTCTTCATGTCCCAAAGTTAAAATCCCTCCCCGATGTTCCACCCGATCAGAGGGAGGCCGCTTCAGCAGAAATTGGCGATCTGCTGAGAAAAAGAGCCATCCAGCCCATCCCCCCAGACCAGATCAAATCAGGGTTCTACTCCAGGTTCTTTTTAGTGCCAAAAAAGACAGGGGACCTAAGACCCATTCTGGACCTGTCCCTGTTGAACCTGGCAGTTCCCAAAGAGAAGTTCCAGATGGTCACTTTGCAATCCATCCTCCCCCTTCTAGGGGAGAATCACTGGATGTGCTCTATAGACCTCAAGGATGCATACTACCACATTCTGATGGACAGATGATCCAGGAGGTTTCTTCGCTTCCGGCTGGGAGCCAGTCACTACCAGTTCAGGGTCCTTCCCTTTGGTCTCACCACAGCCCCCAGGGTGTTCACCAAAGTATTAGCAGTGGTTGCGGCCCACCTGAGGCTTCAGGGGGTGCAGGTCTTTCCGTACCTAGACGACTGGCTTCTCACCGCCCAACAAGGCATCTACTCTCTTTGGCAAGAGACTCCTTTCTTCGTCTAGCCCCCTGGCTAGGCATCACAGTAAACATAGAAAAGTCCAACCTGGTCCCTACTCAAATAATAGAATTTATAGGAGCCAGGTTAGACACGAGAAATTTAAGAGCCTTTCTCACAACCGACAGAGTTCGGAATCTACGACTCCAGGTGTGGGCCATCCTTCACTCCAGCTCAACACCTGCGGAATTGATCCTGAGGGCACTAGGGTCTATGGTGGCAGCGATTACTCTTCTTCCGCTCGCCCACTTGAACATGCGGGTACTTCAATGGACTCTTCAGGTGCAATGGTCATTTCTCTCCCTCCCCCTGTATCATCCCATTGCAATCAGCAAGGCTTGCAAGCAGTCTCTCTTGTGGTGGCTCCATTCCCTGGACCTCCACAGGGGCCGCCCCTTTTGTGCATCTCCCCCTCACCACAGTGACCACGGACGCTTCCCGCCTCGGGTGGCCGGGGCATTTTGCGGGCCGGACGGTCCAAGGCATGTGGAGTGATTCAGAGACCTCCCTGCATATCAATGTTCTGGAAATGAGGGTGGTGCTCTTGGCGTTGCAAGCACTTCAAGCCCTCCTTCCCCTGGGAACAATTGCGATTCAATCAGACAACAGGTCGGTGGTCTGGTATATTAACAAACAGGGGGGAACCAGGTCTTACCCTTTATGTCAAGAAGCCATGAGAGTGTGGGAATGGGCGATCTCCACCAACCGCTTTCTCATCGCAACGCATATTCCGGGTCAGACCAACATCCTAGCGGACAAGCTTAGTCACACCATTCTCTCCCCGTACAAGTGGTCTCTCAATTCTCAAGTAGCAAAACGTATCTTCGCACAGTGGGGGACTCCCTGTTGCGATCTCTTTGCTTCTCCCTTAAACGCCAAGTGCGACAGTTTTTTCGCTCTAATCCCCCCTCCAGGGGATTCTCCAAGAGACACTCTGGTGCATGCTTGGCCTCCTGGTCTTCTTTACGCATACCCCCTCTACCTCTGAAGCTACAAGTACTTCAGAAAGCCTCTCGGTTGGGGTGCAGAATGATCCTCATTGCCCCGTTCTGGCCTTGACAGATCTGGTTCCCTTACCTAAGGTCTCATTCAGTGAATCCACCTTGGATTCTAGATCCCATTCCGGATCTGATATCACACCCATTGAACCTACCAACTCCGAACCCGGACAACCTGAAGTTGACTGCTTGGCTGCTCCAGTTCCACTCCTAATCAGGACTCCCGGTATTTCGTCCCCAGTTAAGGCCATTCTGGTAGCGGCCCACAAGCCCTCTACCAGAAAAATTTACCGCAGTAAATGGAAGCGTTTCTCCATTTGGGCAGAGTGGCAAGGCCTAGATCCTTTCACGGTTCCCCTTCCTTTGGTTCGAGATTTCCTAACTAGTCTCTTTAATGATGGTGCCAGTAGTTCCACGGTCAAAGTTCAGCTGGCGGCCATATCTCATTACCATGTTGGTCATGATTCAGGGTCTCTTATGTCAGCTAAGTTATGCAAAACCTTCCTAAAAGGCACCTTTTTGCTCAGACCCCCTGTCAAAGAAACGGTTCCCCCGTGGGATCTTTCCTTGGTTCTTCAGGCCTTGACCACTCCAAACTTCGAACCTGCGGCCACAGTCGATCTTAAATTCTTGTCCTTTAAGACTGCTTTTTTGGTAGCCATTACTTCGGCTAAGAGAGTTTCTGAGCTTCAGGCCCTGTCCATGAAACCGCCTTATTTGATCTTTCATCCGGACTGGGTGTGCCTCAGGATCAATCCCTCCTTTCTTCCTAAAGTAGCTTCAGAAGCTAACATTAATCAGTCCATCAACCTCCCTGTTTTCTTCCCTAAGTATCAAAACAAAGGCGAATACAAGCTGCATTCCTTGGATGTTCACAGGCAGCTTCATTTTTACCTTCATAGGACAGCTGGTCATAGGCAATCAGACCAGTTGTTCATTTCTTTTGCCAAATTCAATCTGGGTAAACCAATTTCCAAAGTTTCTTTGTCACGCTGGATTTCTCAGTGTATTCTGTTGGCGTACCAAGCCTCTGGGAGGCCCGCATCGGAGGGAGTCCATGCTCATTCGACCCGGTCTGTCTCTACTTCAGCGGCCTTTAAGTCTAGGGTTCCTCTGGGTGACATTTGTTCAGCAGCCACTTGGGATTCATCTCATACTTTACTACTCATTACAAGCTGGATGTCACGTCTAGAGGTAGAGCATCCTTTGGCTCCGCGGTGCTCCGGAATATCCTTCCATGATGGCCACCCAAGATTCAGGTAGCTGGGGACTCTGTCCCACAGGTTGCTGACAAATGAATTCTCCTACTTCAGATTTAGAAGATATGTACTTACCATAGCGTTCCATCTGAGTAGGTGGATTCATTTGTCTGCAACCATCCCGCCCTCCTATCCCCCTGGCCTTGTCAGTTTCCTGCATAGGGTGTGTTACCCTTTAGTTAGCGTAGTTGGTGCAGGGCAAACTCGATCTGAGGTCATGTAGAGAGAGCAGGGCATTATGGGTGAGGGGAGGAGCTAGGAGCTCGGATCCATAGCTGGATAAACCATGCCGGTTCGGATCCGATATCGGATCCATACCCACAGGTTGCAGACAAATTAATCCACCTACTCAGATGGAACGTTATGGTAAGTACATAACTTCTAATTCTCTTCTAGATTCAATTAAGAACTCTACTAGAGCAGATCTGTCATTTAGGATTCCCCTATCCCTTTCTTTGTTGATACTCTGCTATCAATTCCTGATAGGTAAGGCACTCACTAGCTTACAGTCCAGTTATCTTCTTGGCCTCTTCCCATTCTATTACCTTCCATCTCTAATTATTTGCTCCCAATACCTTGGTTTCTTTGATAGTTTTCTCCAGTAAATTCTAGCCCACTGCTTATTACTCTGTGTATCCATAATTACAGTCACCCCTATCAGCAGAATCTTCTTTCTCCATTCTCGTATTGGCTTAGTTGTTAGTATACGTTCTGCTACTTTTTGAATATAATATATTGAATATAATATTATGTATGACTGTTGCTGTTTTACTTAAGGATTTATATCCAAAATCCTAGTCTCTCCTTACATCTTGATTTAAACCCCTTCTTCATTTTCATCCCTTTCCACTTTAAATTGTACCTTTCTGCTTTGTGTTATATAAAAGAGCTTTATCTGTGTAGCTCTAAAATATCCCTTCAAATCACGTAATCCTAACCTTCCTTTTAAATATATTTCTTCAGTTCTGCAAATTTATTTCTGCAGTTCTGATTAATATTTTCTCCATTGTATCATATCGGGAAGATTAACAAATAACAGACAGCTACCAGAGATGTGATCTAAATTCCACAAGAGCTATTTACAAACTGAATTCTCTGGAACTTCTCTGTACCACATGATATTACTTTAGATAGCTCATTAGCAACTGAAGGTATGTGCCCCATGTCTAGCAGTGTTTGTGTGCATGCGTGTGTGTACGTACATTTGTACATGCACCATCACACACACACACACACACACACACACACACACACACACACACCAGCTTATGTGATTAACTTCTCATATATGCTGCATCTCTCCCTCCTTCTTGCATGCTAACTCTTACCCTTTTTTTCCAAGTTCTAAAACCTCTCTTCTATCCCCTGAACGTATCAAACAAGCACAGTTTTATAATGAAGTAGCTGTAACTTCTTTAATTTCCTATTTCCTAACTGCAGTGGAATAAACTGACTCTCAAGTACTTCTTATGGCATTAATATCATCCTGACAACCTTTGTGCTGCCGGACACCTGCATTACCTTACCGTTCTACTTATCTTACATATTCTCCATCCTCTCCTCTAAATTATTTTCTCTATTCCCTGATATTGTAGAATAAATCCTTAACCCTAAATGCTTCATCCCTCCCTCACATCAGGCAGTATCCACCCAACCCGTGTGGCTTTCCTCATAGGATCACCACTAATTTCCTTAATCATGTGTGGTCATGATCAAGATATCCTCCCTAAACTATTAAAAGCATGTAAGACCTTAGGCAATAACCTCTATGCACCTTTCAGAAGCAGCATACAGCAGTCTGTAGGTTCATAGATTAGTACTAGGTTAACTGCCCTTGGGTGCCATTTTAAGCCTAGCCAATTATCCCATGCAAGAATAAAACCCTGCATCTTATGTCTGTAAGGTAAACACCTTAACCATTATGCCAGCCTACCACCCTGTAGACAGATGGAAACAATTGACTAGTAACACATTTCTGCCTATCTCAAATCAAAATTTATTTACTCGTTCAGACATGAGCCTTTTACATTTCAAACAGGAATAAAATGCAGCAATAACAGTCTGAAGTCAGCCCTGAAATCAATAAACTGAATCATATAATTCTACAAGAATAATAAGTTAAAATGGAAGCCAAAGTACTGATGAAACAAATCTGTCTCATTAACACCTATGCGGAATGGAATGTCACACCTCTAGCAGCCCATACACATCCTTACTTTCCAGAGCATTTTCTGAAAAATAAATTAAAAAAGTGTAAAATAAACAAATGTAAATATTTTGTACTAATAAAGATATTACAACTGTACAAATAGCAATGTTATTGGTAGGAAGCATTATTTACAGTGATACTAGTCAATATATTCATAGTTTTATCCATAAATACTATAGTATATTATAATGCACACAAACCTAGAACTATATTTTTTATGCTAAATTTTCACAAATAAATAGTCATATCTTGGAAACTTTATAACCTAGACAAATATTGTGAGAATGTGTTTGCTATACAGACATCAGCTTTGACACGACAAGAAAGTTCTCTCCAAGTACATGTTTTTTGAGACATTTACAGAAATATGAAAGCATATGCTTAATTGTATAATTAACAATATAAATAAGACTGGAAAAAATAGCAGCCAACCAATCCTCAGCTCGAGCAGGACACCAGCAAGTACACAATCACTTGTAAAGACTTGTAAAGAATAAAACACAGGTTTATTGCTCCATAGATAAAATCCACACATAAAAAAGAGACTCCTGGTTAAGCGCTTTCATCTGATAACCTCAGATTTCATCAGAACCAGTGAAAACAGTAATGACTCCATTTTAAATAAACCAAATTGGCGCCAAAAAACATTCTTAAAGGTGTATTTCCACAACTTCAATCTAAATGACTATGTACAGAAGAAACAGATCCTTGTAACTAAATTTGTGCCAAGTTTATAAATACATATTCTAAAAACACAAATTATGACATTAATCATTAAAATGTTGTATAAAAATATTATTAAAACTTTGGAAAAGTTTTTTAATTAAGTCTTTGAATAAGTGGATGAAAAAGCAATGAACAATGGAAAGACAGATATGTTGGAAAGCATACCTAATACTAAACCCGGTCCAAACTTAAAAAAGGCTTAATACTAATAAAATCATTCAGACCGGGGGTAGTGGTGGCATCACAATAAATTTGCCACTCACTTTCTTTATAGGCTAACCAAGTTTTCCAATTGCCACCATATGATGTTATGTCTACCTGGACAATAATCATGAATCTAAAAGAATGGTCATCACCCTTCTCCAAAACGTGTTTACTAAGTGCATTTTTCTTATCTTTTTTCTTTATTTTGTAGAGATGTTCGTATATTCTAGTCTTGAATTTTCTCTCTGTCTTGCCTATGTAGTAGGCAGGACAGATAGAACAGGTGGCAAGGTATCGACTCTCTGGCTGAGACAATTCCCAGCTACACTCCTACACTTAGTTTTCATCAGGTTATCTAATATGACCACTCTTTCCTCATTAATATTTTTACACTGCTTACAGGACCCACACTTTTTGTTGCCTCTCTTCTCTTTTCTCTCCTACAGTAATGTGCTGATTTCCAAAAGTTTTTCAAATTAGGTGCAGTTTTATATACACAAACTGGATTTTTGTCAGTATTTACCAAGTTGTTGTCAGGAATGTTGAGTAATTCCCAATGCCTTTTAACAATTTCTTTTACCAAATTGGTGTATGGGCTGAACAGTATGATACATACTGTCCTGCTCATTTGGTTGTTTTTCCTTGTATTTTCTCCTAAGGCCTGTCCTAACAGTGGTTTATATTTCGTACCCCAATTTTCTTTAACATATTTGGCCACATTTTTTACCATTCTTGTAGGATATTTTCTTTCCAAAACATCTGTGAAATGTTATCAATTTCTTTTCCATACTCTCCTAGAGGAACTCATCCTCACAGCACGAATGAAATGGCCTTTAATCACATTTTTAAACACATGTTGTGGGTGGCAACTACCAAATTCTATGTAATCATTAGAAAAGGTGGACTTTCTATGTATATGTGAGGCTAAACCATCTAAAGTAGTACTAATGAAAGTATCTAAATATGCAATACCAACTTTGTCTGCCTTATATGTGAACTTTAAAAGTTAGTACTTGAATTGATATAATCCATAAAAATCCTGATGTCTTCTGAAGGCCCCTTCCAAATGATAAATAAATTGTCCAGATATCTAGAATAAAGAGATGTATTTGAAAAATTGACAGGGAATAAAACCTATTTTCCCATTCAAGCATGACCAGGTTCGCGAAAATGGGGGCACAAGAGGACCCCATAGCAACACCCCTGGTCTGCCTGAAATATTTTCCTTCATGAAGAATGTAGTTGTGGTCAAGAATAAGCCCCATCATGTCCAAGATGAGTCTGATTCTGTCCCAACTAAGACTTGAATAATTTTTCAGGCTATTCTCAAAAAATTCCAACCCTGTAGAGGCAGGTATGCATGAAAATAAATCTTTCACGTCTATTGTAAGGAATGTCAAATCCTTGGACCAAACCTCGGGGGTAATCCTGCTCAAAAATTCCCACAAATCTTTTACCATATGGGGAACTTTGTTGTATATGTGTTTGGTCCAGTGGTCAATAACAACTCCTATATTATAAGTCTTAGAATATGAACCGGCAATAATGGGTCTAAAAGGTGGGGTCTCTATACATTTGTGAATCTTAGGAATGCCAAAGATGCTGGCAAGCCTTGGAAACTCATTCCTCAGAAAGTTGTAAAGTTCGTTGGATATACGGTTATCCAGCAAATATTCTTCTAAAATTAAGTCAATCCGATGGTGTCCAATGTTAATCTGATTTAACAGAAACTGCTTCATAATTTCCAGAGGAAAACAAAATATCCTGAATGGCTTTTTATAGTTTTCAGTTTCAAATATAACAATACCCCCTCCCTTATCCGGTTTCATTAGTCTAATATTTTTGTTATTGACCACGTTTTGCAAACATTCTCTCTCCCCTCTGGTGAGATTGTCTTCAAAGGGGCAATAGTTTTGTTTCTAGAGTTTATGTTCTTAGTTAATCTGTATATATCTCTACACACCATTTTTTCAAAATTCCAACTTGAGGGTGGGGATTAGGTATATAAGTACTCTTTTTCTTGAGTCTTTCTTCCCTCTGATTAATTTCTAGATCTGGATCATTTTTAAATTGTATGGCCAAATTAATTCTTCTGCAGAACAACTTGATTTCCTTAATTGCATCAACAAAATTGAACTTCACTGTCGGGATAAACTTCATTCCTTTACTAAACAACTTAAAAATTCATTTGAAATATAAAAATTAGTGTAATTAAACACTTTAAAACCAGCAAAACATAGTATTGAGGGGCCTTGATTGTTTAAATCTTCCATATTCATAGATAGTTGCCCCTCGGAACTGTAGTTCGTCCCTTTAACAACAACTTCTCTATCCAAATGTGTCGGTACATTCAAACCCAAAACATCATGATTTAATAAGTAGAATGCGCTTTCTAAAACTTGGTCTTTGTTAAAATTAAAATTACCAACCTTGTTCACCTCTGGTACCTTCTCTGGTATTGTTTGGGTGCAGGGTGATGTCTCCCCCTTGAAAATTTAAATTTTCTTCAAACCTCTCTGTACCATTATAAGGGTTCATTACCTAAAACATCTTGACCATATTTAACATTCCTACCCTCTAAGGGACGTGTACGATATACTTTGTGTTCCTTATACAAAGTCATATCTCTGTCTATTTTCTTCAATTTCCTATTGTATACAGATTTGGCCTTGTTCTCAGCGTATAAAAATTGCTTTTGATACAAATCATACCATTCCTCAAATCTAGTATTGTTCACTATTTCATTATTCAGAATTTCCACTTCATTTAATAAAAAGAAATTTTCCCATCATTATATTTTATCAATTTCTTAATAAAATAGAAACCAAACTCATCAAACATTTCATTAAAATTAGAAATAACATCTTCTTCATATTTCAAACCAAGAGGTAATTTAAAAATCTAATTCCCTTTGGAACAATGCCTAAAGTTAGGCATTTGCCCAAATAGGCATTGTCAATTTTGGCACATTTCAGTAAAATAAGTTTTTACCCAAAGAACAAATCTTGTCTTTGATGTAATCAGAAGGGAATGCCTTCTTTTCCTTAAATATATTATTATTAGCCCCTTCAGAAAAATAGTCTGTTTCTTCATTTAAAAGTCATTTAAAAATCATTTCCACCATTGTTAATAAGTTGCTTTTTACCAAATTTGGAAATGTTTTTATAATTAGGACTCATAGCACAGTCACTTATTTCTGTACCTTGTTTTGTCAAGAGTCCTTTGCAGGTCGTTGCAGCATATGATTTTATCGGCACCTTCCCTTTTGGTTTAGCCCAATTTCTGAAATTGTCGCTGCAGTAAACTCAAGTCAAACGTAAAGTCACCAGCTGGTGAGAGGTTTATATCAACCTCCTTGTTCTCCAAGTCCAATCCTGTTTTTGGCGTTTCTGTAGAAAAACGCGGAACTTGTCCGTCGAATTTCTTCATCACTGATGTAAATGTCCAAAGTGTTATCTCTCTGTGAAGAGTGTAAATCTGCCCCAGATTTACCTTTTATGTTGTCCGTATGGTCGCTGGTACCGCTAGACTGAATTTTTTCTGTAAGCTTCCCCACCAACTCGAGGAGCCTACTTACGTCACTCTGCAGTGACGTCACTTCCGCCGGACTCCAGTACTCGGACCTGCTCAATGAAGCTGAAAAGGAGCCGGTCTCTGCCATTCTCGCTACGTAAATAAAAATCAAACAACCCGAAGGTAAAACCAGACTGGAAAAAATAGCAGCCAACCAATCCTCAGCTCGAGCAGGACACCAGCAAGTACACAATCACTTGTAAAGACTTGTAAAGAATAAAACACAGGTTTATTGCTCCATAGATAAAATCCACACATAAAAAAGAGACTCTGGTTAAGCGCCTTCATCTGATAACCTCAGATTTCATCAGAACCAGTGAAAACAGTAATGACTCCATTTTAAATAAACCAAATTGGCGCCAAAAAACATTCTTAAAGGTGTATTTCCACAACTTCAATCTAAATGACTATGTACAGAAGAAACAGATCCTTGTAACTAAATTTGTGCCAAGTTTATAAATACATATTCTAAAAACACAAATTATGACATTAATCATTAAAATGTTGTATAAAAATATTATTAAAACTTTGGAAAAAATGTGATTAAAGGCCAATTCATTCGTGCTGTGAGGATGAGTTCCTCTAGGGAGAGTATGGAAAAAGAAATTGATAACATTTCACAGATGTTTTTGGAAAGAAAATATCCTACAAGAATGGTAAAAAATGTGGCCAAATATGTTAAAGAAAATTGGGGTAATGAAATATAAACCACTGTTAGGACAGGCCTTAGGAGAAAATACAAGGAAAACAACCAAATGAGCAGGACAGTATGTATCATACTGTTCAGCCCATACACCAATTTGGTAAAAGAAATTGTTAAAAGGCATTGGGAATTACTCAACATTCCTGACAACAACTTGGTAAATACTGACAAAAATCCAGTTTGTGTATATAAAACTGCACTTAATTTGAAAAACTTTTGGAAATCAGCGCACATTGTAGGAGAGAAAAGAGAAGAGAGGCAACAAAAAAGTGTGGGTCCTGTAAGCAGTGTAAAAATATTAATGAGGAAAGAGTGGTCATATTAGATAACCTGATGAAAACTAAGTGTAGGAGTGTAGCTGGGAATTGTCTCAGCCAGAGAGTCGTATACCTTGCCACCTGTTCTATCTGTCCTGCCTACTACATAGGCAAGACAGAGAGAAAATTCAAGACTAGAATATCTGAACATCTCTACAAAATAAAGAAAAAGATAAGAAAAATGCACTTAGTAAACACGTTTTGGAGAAGGGTGATGACCATTCTTTTAGATTCATGATTATTGACCAGGTAGACATAACATCGTATGGTGGCAATTGGAAAACTTGGTTAGCCTATAAAGAAAGTGAGTGGAAAATTTATTGTGATGCCACCACTACCCCCGGTCTGAATGATTTTATTAGTATTAAGCCTTTTTTAAGTTTGGACCGGGTTTAGTATTAGGTATGCTTTCCAACATATCTGTCTTTCCATTGTTCATTGCTTTTTCATCCACTTATTCAAAGACTTAATTAAAAACTTTTCCAAAGTTTTAATAATATTTTATACAACATTTTAATGATTAATGTCATAATTTGTGTTTTTAGAATATGTATTTATAAACTTGGCACAAATTTAGTTACAAGGATCTGTTTCTTCTGTACATAGTCATTTAGATTGAAGTTGTGGAAATACACCTTTAAGAATGTTTTTTGGTGCCAATTTGGTTTTATTTAAAATGGAGTCATTACTGTTTTCACTGGTTCTGATGAAATCTGAGGTTATCAGATGAAAGCGCTTAACCAGGAGTCTCTTTTATGTGTGGATTTTATCTATGGAGCAATAAATCTGTGTTTTATTCTTTTACAAGGGGGCTTTTTTTAAATTGGATTTTTTTTGTTTTTTCTTGGGGGGTTTTTTTCCTTGGGTCTAGCAGTGTTTGTGTGCATGCGTGCACTTTGTACATGCAACATCACACACACACACACCCCACTACACACCACCCCAAAAAAACGCTTATGTGATTAATTTCTCATATATGCTGCATCTCTCCCTCCTTCTTGCATGCTAACTCTTACCCTTTTTCAAAGTTCTAAAACCTCTCTTCTATCCCCTGAACATATCAAACAAGCACAGTTTTATAATGAAGTAGCTGTAACTTCTTTAATTTCCTATTTCCTAACTGCAGTGGAATAAATTGACTCTCAAGTACTTCTTATGGCATTAATATCATCCTGACAACCTTTGTGCTGCCGGACACCTGCATTACCTTACCGTTCTACTTATCTTACATATTCTCCATCCTCTCCTCTAAATTATTTTCTCTATTCCCTGATATTGTAGAATAAATCCTTAACCCTAAATGCTTCATCCCTCCCTCACATCAGGCAGTATCCACCCAACCCGTGTGGCTTTCCTCATAGGATCACCACTAATTTCCTTAATCATGTGTGGTCATGATCAAGATATCCTCCCTAAACTATTAAAAGCTTGTAAGACCTTAGGCAATAACCTCTATGCACCTTTCAGAAGCAGCATACAGCAGTCTGTAGGTTCATAGATTAGTACTAGGTTAACTGCCCTTGGGTGCCATTTTAAGCCTAGCCAATTATCCCATGCAAGAATAAAACCCTGCATCTTATGTCTGTAAGGTAAACACCTTAACCATTATGCCAGCCTACCACCCTGTAGACAGATGGAAACAATTGACTAGTAACACATTTCTGCCTATCTCAAATCAAAATTTATTTACTCGTTCAGACATGAGCCTTTTACATTTCAAACAGGAATAAAATGCAGCAATAACAGTCTGAAGTCAGCCCTGAAATCAATAAACTGAATCATATAATTCTGCAAGAACAATAAGTTAAAATGGAAGCCAAAGTACTGATGAAACAAATCTGTCTCATTAACACCTATGTGGAATGGAATGTCACACCTCTAGCAGCCCATACACATCCTTACATTCCAGAGCATTTTCTGAAAAATTAAAAAAGTGTAAAATAAACAAATGTAAATATTTTGTACTAATAAAGATATTACAACTGTACAAATAGCAATATTATTGGTAGGAAGCATTATTTACAGTGATACTAGTCAATATATTCATAGTTTTATCCATAAATACTATAGTATATTATAATGCACACAAACCTAGAACTATATTTTTTATGCTAAATTTTCACAAATAAATAGTCATATCTTGGAAACTTTATAACCTAGACAAATATTGTGAGAATGTGTTTGCTATACAGACATCAGCTTTGACACGACAAGAAAGTTCTCTCCAAGTACATGTTTTTTGAGACATTTACAGAAATATGAAAGCATATGCTTAATTGTATAATTAACAATATAAATAAGACTGGAAAAAATAGCAGCTAACCAATCCTCAGCTCGAGCAGGACACCAGCAAGTACACAATCACTTGTAAAGACTTGTAAAGACTGAAACACAGGTTTATTGCTCCATAGATAAAATCCACACATAAAAAAGAGACTCCTGGTTAAGCGCTTTCATCTGATAACCTCAGATTTCATCAGAACCAGTGAAAACAGTAATGACTCCATTTTATATAAACCAAATTGGCGCCAAAAAACATTCTTAAAGGTGTATTTCCACAACTTCAATCTAAATGACTGTATACAGAGGAAACAGATCCTTGTAAACTAAATTTGTGCCAAGTTTATAAATACATATTCTAAAAACACACAAATTATGACATTTATCATTAAAATGTTATATGAAAATATTGTTAAAACTTTGGAAAAGTTTTTTAATTAAGTCTTTGAATAAGTGGATGAAAAAGCAATGAACAATGGAAAGACAGATATGTATGGAAAGCATACCTAATACTAAACCCGGTCCAAACTTAAAAAAGGCTTAATACTAATAAAATCGTTCAGACCGGGTGTAGTGGTGGCATCACAATAAATTTGCCACTCACTTTCATTGTATGCTAACCAAGTTTTCCAATTGCCACCGAATGATGTTATGTCTACCTGGTCAATAATCATGAATCTAAAAGAATGGTCATCACCCTTCTCCAAAACATGTTTACTAAGTGCATTTTTCTTATCTTTTTTCTTTATTTTGTAGAGATGTTCGTATATTCTAGTCTTGAATTTTCTCTCTGTCTTGCCTATGTAGTAGGCAGGACAGATAGAACAGGTGGCAAGGTATACGACTCTCTGGCTGAGACAATTCCCAGCTACACTCCTACACTTAGTTTTCATCAGGTTATCTAATATGACCACTCTTTCCTCATTAATATTTTTACACTGCTTACAGGACCCACACTTTTTTGTTGCCTCTCTTCTCTTTTCTCTCCTACAATGTGCGCTGATTTCCAAAAGTTTTTTCAAATTAGGTGCAGTTTTATATACACAAACTGGATTTTTGTCAGTATTTACCAAGTTGTTGTCAGGAATGTTGAGTAATTCCCAATGCCTTTTAACAATTTCTTTTACCAAATTGGTGTATGGGCTGAACAGTATGATACATACTGTCCTGCTCATTTGGTTGTTTTTCCTTGTATTTTCTCCTAAGGCCTGTCCTAACAGTGGTTTATATTTCGTACCCCAATTTTCTTTAACATATTTGGCCACATTTTTTACCATTCTTGTAGGATATTTTCTTTCCAAAAACATCTGTGAAATGTTATCAATTTCTTTTTCCATACTCTCCCTAGAGGAACTCATCCTCACAGCACGAATGAAATGGCCTTTAATCACATTTTTAAACACATGTTGTGGGTGGCAACTACCAAATTCTATGTAATCATTAGAAAAGGTGGACTTTCTATGTATATGTGAGGCGAAACCATCTAAAGTAGTACTAATGAAAGTATCTAAATATGCAATACCAACTTTGTCTGCCTTATATGTGAACTTTAAAAAGTTAGTACTTGAATTGATATAATCCATAAAAATCCTGATGTCTTCTGAAGGCCCCTTCCAAATGATAAATAAATTGTCCAGATATCTAGAATAAAGAGATGTATTTGAAAAATTGACAGGGGAATAAAAACCTATTTTCCCATTCAAGCATGACCAGGTTCGCGAAAATGGGGGCACAAGAGGACCCCATAGCAACACCCCTGGTCTGCCTGAAATATTTTCCTTCATGAAGAATGTAGTTGTGGTCAAGAATAAGCCCCATCATGTCCAAGATGAGTCTGATTCTGTCCCAACTAAGACTTGAATAATTTTTCAGGCTATTCTCAAAAAATTCCAACCCTGTAGAGGCAGGTATGCATGAAAATAAATCTTTCACGTCTATTGTAAGGAATGTCAAATCCTTGGACCAAACCTCGGGGGTAATCCTGCTCAAAAATTCCCACAAATCTTTTACCATATGGGGAACTTTGTTGTATATGTGTTTGGTCCAGTGGTCAATAACAACTCCTATATTATAAGTCTTAGAATATGAACCGGCAATAATGGGTCTAAAAGGTGGGGTCTCTATACATTTGTGAATCTTAGGAATGCCAAAGATGCTGGCAAGCCTTGGAAACTCATTCCTCAGAAAGTTGTAAAGTTCGTTGGATATACGGTTATCCAGCAAATATTCTTCTAAAATTAAGTCAATCCGATGGTGTCCAATGTTAATCTGATTTAACGAAACTGCTTCATAATTTCCAGAGGAAAACAAAATATCCTGAATGGCTTTTTTATAGTTTTCAGTTTCAAATATAACAATACCCCCTCCCTTATCCGGTTTCATTAGTCTAATATTTTTGTTATTGACCACGTTTTGCAAACATTCTCTCTCCCCTCTGGTGAGATTGTCTTCAAAGGGGGCAATAGTTTTGTTTCTAGAGTTTATGTTCTTAGTTAATCTGTATATATCTCTACACACCATTTTTTCAAAAATTCCAACTTGAGGGTGGGGATTAGGTATATAAGTACTCTTTTTCTTGAGTCTTTCTTCCCTCTGATTAATTTCTAGATCTGGATCATTTTTAAATTGTATGGCCAAATTAATTCTTCTGCAGAACAACTTGATTTCCTTAATTGCATCAACAAAATTGAACTTCACTGTCGGGATAAACTTCATTCCTTTACTAAACAACTTAAAAAATTCATTTGAAATATAAAAATTAGTGTAATTAAACACTTTAAAACCAGCAAAACATAGTATTGAGGGGCCTTGATTGTTTAAATCTTCCATATTCATAGATAGTTGCCCCTCGGAACTGTAGTTCGTCCCTTTAACAACAACTTCTCTATCCAAATGTGTCGGTACATTCAAACCCAAAACATCATGATTTAATAAGTAGAATGCGCTTTCTAAAACTTGGTCTTTGTTAAAATTAAAATTACCAACCTTGTTCACCTCTGGTACCTTCTCTGGTATTGTTTGGGTGCAGGGTGATGTCTCCCCCCTTGAAAATTTAAATTTTCTTCAAACCTCTCTGTACCATTATAAGGGTTCGTACCTAAAACATCTTGACCATATTTAACATTCCTACCCTCTAAGGGACGTGACGATATACTTTGTGTTCCTTATACAAAGTCATATCTCTGTCTATTTTCTTCAATTTCCTATTGTATACAGATTTGGCCTTGTTCTCAGCGTATAAAAATTGCTTTTGATACAAATCATACCATTCCTCAAATCTAGTATTGTTCACTATTTCATTATTCAGAATTTCCACTTCATTTAATAAAAAAGAAATTTTCCCATCATTATATTTTATCAATTTCTTAATAAAATAGAAACCAAACTCATCAAACATTTCATTAAAATCAGAAATAACATCTTCTTCATATTTCAAACCAAGAGGTAATTTAAAAAATCTAATTCCCTTTGGAACAATGCCTAAAGTTAGGCATTTGCCCAAATAGGCATTGTCAATTTTGGCACATTTCAGTAAAATAAGTTTTTTACCCAAAGAACAAATCTTATCTTTGATGTAATCAGAAGGGAATGCCTTCTTTTCCTTAAATATATTATTATTAGCCCCTTCAGAAAAATAGTCTGTTTCTTCATTTAAAAAGTCATTTAAAAAATCATTTCCACCATTGTTAATAAGTTGCTTTTTACCAAATTTGGAAATGTTTTTATAATTAGGACTCATAGCACAGTCACTTATTTCTGTACCTTGTTTTGTCAAGAGTCCTTTGCAGGTCGTTGCAGCATATGATTTTATCGGCACCTTCCCTTTTGGTTTAGCGCCCAATTTCTGAAATTCGTCGCGCTGCAGTAAACTCAAGTCAACGTAAAGTCACCAGCTGGTGAGAGGTTTATATCAACCTCCTTGTTCTCCAAGTCCAATCCTGTTTTTGGCGTTTCTGTAGAAAAACGCGGAACTTGTCCGTTCGGAATTTCTTCATCACTGATGTAAATGTCCAAAGTGTTATCTCTCTGTGAAGAGTGTAAATCTGCCCCAGATTTACCTTTTATGTTGTCCGTATGGTCGCTGGTACCGCTAGACTGAATTTTTTCTGTAAGCTTCCCCACCAACTCGAGGAGCCTACTTACGTCACTCTGCAGTGACGTCACTTCCGCCAGCTCCGAGTACTCGGACCTGCTCAATGAAGCTGAAAAGGAGCCGGTCTCTGCCATTCTCGCTACGTAAATAAAAAATCAAACAACCCGAAGGTAAAACCAGACTGGAAAAAATAGCAGCCAACCAATCCTCAGCTCGAGCAGGACACCAGCAAGTACACAATCACTTGTAAAGACTTGTAAAGAATAAAACACAGGTTTATTGCTCCATAGATAAAATCCACACATAAAAAAGAGACTCCTGGTTAAGCGCTTTCATCTGATAACCTCAGATTTCATCAGAACCAGTGAAAACAGTAATGACTCCATTTTATATAAACCAAATTGGCGCCAAAAACATTCTTAAAGGTGTATTTCCACAACTTCAATCTAAATGACTATGTACAGAAGAAACAGATCCTTGTAACTAAATTTGTGCCAAGTTTATAAATACATATTCTAAAAACACAAATTATGACATTAATCATTAAAATGTTGTATAAAAATATTATTAAAACTTTGGAAAAAATGTGATTAAAGGCCAATTCATTCGTGCTGTGAGGATGAGTTCCTCTAGGGAGAGTATGGAAAAAGAAATTGATAACATTTCACAGATGTTTTTGGAAAGAAAATATCCTACAAGAATGGTAAAAAATGTGGCCAAATATGTTAAAGAAAATTGGGGTACGAAATATAAACCACTGTTAGGACAGGCCTTAGGAGAAAATACAAGGAAAAACAACCAAATGAGCAGGACAGTATGTATCATACTGTTCAGCCCATACACCAATTTGGTAAAAGAAATTGTTAAAAGGCATTGGGAATTACTCAACATTCCTGACAACAACTTGGTAAATACTGACAAAAATCCAGTTTGTGTATATAAAACTGCACTTAATTTGAAAAAACTTTTGGAAATCAGTGCACATTGTAGGAGAGAAAAGAGAAGAGAGGCAACAAAAAAGTGTGGGTCCTGTAAGCAGTGTAAAAATATTAATGAGGAAAGAGTGGTCATATTAGATAACCTGATGAAAACTAAGTGTAGGAGTGTAGCTGGGAATTGTCTCAGCCAGAGAGTCGTATACCTTGCCACCTGTTCTATCTGTCCTGCCTACTACATAGGCAAGACAGAGAGAAAATTCAAGACTAGAATATACGAACATCTCTACAAAATAAAGAAAAAAGATAAGAAAAATGCACTTAGTAAACACGTTTTGGAGAAGGGTGATGACCATTCTTTTAGATTCATGATTATTGACCAGGTAGACATAACATCATATGGTGGCAATTGGAAAACTTGGTTAGCCTATAAAGAAAGTGAGTGGAAAATTTATTGTGATGCCACCACTACCCCCGGTCTGAATGATTTTATTAGTATTAAGCCTTTTTTAAGTTTGGACCGGGTTTAGTATTAGGTATGCTTTCCAACATATCTGTCTTTCCATTGTTCATTGCTTTTTCATCCACTTATTCAAAGACTTAATTAAAAAACTTTTCCAAAGTTTTAATAATATTTTTATACAACATTTTAATGATTAATGTCATAATTTGTGTTTTTAGAATATGTATTTATAAACTTGGCACAAATTTAGTTACAAGGATCTGTTTCTTCTGTACATAGTCATTTAGATTGAAGTTGTGGAAATACACCTTTAAGAATGTTTTTTGGCACCAATTTGGTTTATTTAAAATGGAGTCATTACTGTTTTCACTGGTTCTGATGAAATCTGAGGTTATCAGATGAAAGCGCTTAACCAGGAGTCTCTTTTTTATGTGTGGATTTTATCTATGGAGCAATAAACCTGTGTTTTATTCTTTACAAGTCTTTACAAGTGATTGTGTACTTGCTGGTGTCCTGCTCGAGCTGAGAACAATATAAATAATACTGAACATCTCTTACGATGTGCTACTTACAATGCAAATATCAAAGACAGTTTTCTTTAAAAAAATGTAAGATTTCACCTGACGACATGCATTAGTTTGTAATTCATGGTTTTTGAAGTACATATGGAAATATTGCTTATTTTCATTATTCCAGAAAGGAAATTCCTGCCAAACCACAAGTCCAAAAGCAAGGCAAAGCAGTAGTTTTGACCACAAGTCCAAGAACAACACATTGATGTTGGACTTGTGGTCAAAACTACTGCATTGTTGCTTTTGGACTTGTGGCTTAGCAGGAACTTCCTTTCTGGAGTTGACTCTTGACCGTAAGAGGCTTGTTCTTTCAGTATCACTAGTTGACTTTCCCACCTCCTTTCCAGCCTTGTTTACTTGTTGTTTATTTTCATAATTACTAACAAACAACTAGCAATATTTCCAGTACAGTGTGATATAAATGGATATTGGCAATGAAATTTCCTGTCTCCCACCATGGCATTTCACACCACATCCCTCAATAACATGTAGGTCTCTCAGTTATGAAAATATGAACATAAATATGAAAATACGAATAAGTGGCAAATACTGATTAATTTCTCCACTGTAGAGCATCCTGGATTATTTTGTTAAACTTCTTGCCCTTTCAAATACTGCCCATGTTAGCTGGTAAGTCACTTAGTTAAAAAAGCCAGATCCAAAAAGCATCTAGGCCCCATTAGGAGCTGTGGGTGTTAACTAAAAGTATACAAAAAGCTATAGGCTTGAATGAGTTAAGGACCTTTTAAAGCACTCTCTTGCAGGGTACATGAATAGTAGTAACATTGAAAAAGTGTCCTTGAATTACCAGCATGGGAAAACGAAGCTCCACACCTATGGTCACCCGCTCGTTGGTCCGGTCTGACCATAAGGTAATCACCATTGACATCTACATTCCTCCCCCACCCTCCAGTAAGGAAACCTCCGTAAAAAATTTCTCCAAAGCCAACTTCATGCTACTCAAGTCAGAAGTGACAAACTTCATGAGACCCATGTAGACAGGAACTGAAATTTCAACTGCTAAATCCTACACTAAGGCACTGTACGAGAACATCCACTCGTGCATAAATCGTGCCAAACCAAATAGAACTAAGATGCTCTCCTCCAAAAAAAAGGAAGCCAATCTGGTGGTCCCTTGCCATAAACAAACTTTACAACAAAAGAAAGAAACTGTTGCAGAAAAGAGGAAAATTTCAGGATGCAAAAAACTCCCTTACCAGCCTCAGAATGAAGCTGGGATCCATCATAAAATTCTCCAAAGCTAGATACTAAAATAAAATTGCCAAAGATTCCAAAGACAACCATAAGGCATTCTATAGCTATGTCAAGAATCTAAATGGCAATGCTCATATCTGCTCTGAGCTACAACAGAATGGCATTAAATATACTGATCCCAAGGATATTGCCAATATCCTGGCAGATCGATTCAGTGCCAACTTCACCCCCTCTCACCCCCTAAAGGGCCCATCTCAATACCAAAAGATTGCCAAATTCCGGTAATAATGGCCACACAGGTAAAAATTGCACTCTCCAAAGCTAAGAATACAGCATTCATGGGACCAGAAGACATCCCGGGCTGTGTACTACATGAACTGCAAAATGAACTGGCACCTCACCTAAGTGTCATGTTTAATCATAGCCTCACTTCAGGCTTCATGTCCACTGAGTGGCACACAGCTACAGTTATCCAAATCCACAAGGGGGGATCCACATTGGATCCTGGGAACTACCGCCCCATCAGTCTGATGAGCCTGATCTGCAAGGCCATGGAACGTATTATCATGGAACTTATAAACAAAGACTTTGGCAACCTTCAAACACTGGACCCCACCCAGTTTCGGTTCGTGAAGGGCTGATCTTGTCTCCTGAACCTGACTGACTTCTTCAAATCAGTCTCCAGAGCTGTGGACAAGAGAAAGGTGGTCAACACAGCTTATCTGGACCTCGCCAAGGCCTTCGACCCCATCCCCCACTCTGGAATCACAGATAAACTTACTAAGCTGGGCCATAATCGCTATGTCACTCGATGGGTTGCCAACTGGCTTAAAGACAGAACCCACACTATAAAAGTAGCTGACTCCAAATCCAGCTTCAGACAAGTGACAAGTGAAGTACCTCAGGGTTCAGTCCTGGGACCGCTCTTGTTTGGCATCTACTTCTCTGAAGTACAGGCCAACATTAAGGGACTCTGGCTAACAAAGTTCGCAGATGACTGCAAACTGGGCGCCATTACTGACTCCCCAAATAATGTGTATATTCTACAAAAGGGCCTTACAGTAACAGATACTTGGTGCCAGAGCCATGGGCTCAAGCTCAATGCCAAGAAATGTATAGTTATTCCCTTTGGGAAAAAACATGTACCCATGAATTACCACATAGGTGGCAGTACACTAAACACCAAAAGTGTGATAAGAGACTTAGGGACACAGGCGGACAGTGGTCTCACCTTCGATAACCACATCACCACAACAGTCAGGAAATCCTTCTATGTGGCACATCTCATCACTAAGGGCTTTTCATCCAGAAAAAAGGAGGTCATTGTCCCACTGTACTCATCCCTCATTAGACTCATTACAGAATACAAAGCCCCATTTGGTATGTACCTCTCAAGACATCTACAACAACTGGAAAGGCCGCAGAAATACCTCACTAAAAGAATCACATGCCTAAAGCAGATGCCCTATGCTGACTGTCCAGCTATACTCTGTCACATATCATCTACTCAGAAGCAATCTCTGCTTAACATACAAGACCATGTCAAACCCAGAACTGTTGGACATGCTACACTTAAGGAAATCCCAATCCCTCAGAGCCAAATGCTCCAGGGATCTAAACCTTGTCATCATAATGAACAAAACATGCTGGAGGAATAGGTTCCTGAATTAGAGACTCCTCAGACTCTGGAATAGACTGCCCATACATGTCAAGCAGAGCGCCTCTTTGGCCCTCTTCAAAAGGAACCTTGATGATTGGATGGGAGTTAGGAAATTCACCCTGGGGATCACATCAGTCAACCTGCTAGACAGGGGTCCAGGGAAGTAAATATTGTGGGAAGAAATAGCCAGGGAATTGTTATGGCTAGGCTTGTATAGGCCCTCGGGCCAATAGCCTAGTACCAAGCTATGAACCTATGAACCTATTCCATAGGAATACAAACTCAACCAGCAATTAAAATGTCATGAAAGGTCATGAAAAGAATCGACTTTGGTGGAGTAGAGGGATAAAGCCCTGACTATAGCACAGCCAACCCAGGTTTGAATAACAGCTCTGGTGACTGACTGACTAGCAGGCATCACTGACACTCCCTTAGGGGAAGTATGAATCAAAGAAAGGAGTTGCCCTTTTTTTTTTAAACAAGAAACAACTTTATTAAATTATCATGTACGATATAAGCAATCTTATATTTATATAAATGAAAATAAATCATAGCGACACAATCTCAGTTGCAAATATTATACATTACAAACCATGACAACACAATTGTAGCTGCAAATGTTATACATCGCTTATAATATATCCAGTCATCGTCAGTCAACCATTACATAGCTCATTCAATTCCCACTTTCTTTTAAATCTTGTTCCTCCCCTGCATGCATTGTTCCCACAATTCCCATTTTTCATATGTAATTTAATCCTACCCTTTTCTAAACATCCCAGTTCCAATTGGGTTATCTTTGTTACTAGAGAAAAAGAACAAATACAAAATAAAACCACCAAATAAATCCAAAGCTGTCTGAGGTGCAAGAACGAAACTGCCATGAGATATGTTAAGCTGCTTTTACTTCAACAAACACTTTTTGTTTGATACTATGATCAAACTTCTTCAGACAACAAAAATAATAAAATAAATTTAATTTAAAATGTCCTTTGATAGTCACATGTTATTCACTTCTCTATCAACAAGAAAGTAATACATAATTAATTATATCATTAATCCCAGCCCAATAACTTCATTCATAAACTCTGCTCAAAATTAGATTAAGAAACAAGTTACTGAATTCTCAAAAGCATAGCATTGCAACAAGCGGGCTTAGCTAAAATCAGCACTGTAAACTCATTATAAGGAAAGCATTTAGCAATAAATTTCAAATACTAATCTTTCATAAATTTCCTAACACAATGAGTAAGCAGTAAATAGAAATGAACCACAGTAACGCTCTCTGTTAGCTGACTCTAGCCCGTATCCTCGCCCATTACATTACATACACAACCTCCAAAGTAAATTAAAAATACATTTCGATGAAAACACTAAAATATTAAAAATTGCTATAAACTAACTGGACTGAACAATGGCTAACATACTTGCCTTTATATAAAGGCTCTGAACAATCCAGTTATGACATACCAAACCTCTTATCTTGAGTCAAAAAAGTTGTGGTATGCCGGACGTTTCGTCTGTTCTCAGCAAATACAGAATTCAAGTCCATAAACCACAAGTGCTCTCTACGCTGTCTAACTCAACCGTACATCTTAAAGTGACAGTCTAGGCTTAATGCTATGGGTTAGCACAGTTCAACAAGAGCACGAGAATATACTAAATATTGTGAGCTGACTAAGTTAAACAACAGCTAGAATAGTTGCCTTCATATAGGTGTTTTAAAGGTTTACCATCATAACATTGAATGTCAAAATGTCTAATTATCATTTGGTCGAAAAACTAGATCACAACCCAAAACATTGAATTGCCAAAATGTCTACAATCATTACATTGAAAAAGCAATGAGATTAACTCTACTATTTTGCAGGGGAGCTACGCCCTCCACACCCTCCTACTTAAATATATCAAATTCGAGATTGCACTACAGTGCAAAATGGGAAATTCAATAATTTTGACATTGTGAGTTTAGACTGACTTAATTTCAACATTTAGATCATTCAATATAGTGTGTTCAACCAATTTAGTTTCAACCATTTCAACATTCTGATGGTAAACCTTTTTAAACAAGCACAAATCACTTATATTAAATCAATTAAGCTTTAACATGAGGGACCTTTCATCTAAACACAGCAAACTCAAGATATGCATCCATAAGCCACAAATGCTTCCTACACTGTCTGACTCATTCATATGTCTAAAAATGACAGTCCAGACTTAATACTGTAAAGAAACACAATGACATATAGTGTAATTTGAAATACAGTTATTTCATGCACTATTAGTCTATAGGTTGTTGCTAAAGGCAATGAGCAACTGGTGGCTTAGTTCTAAATTCCCAGTCAAAACACCAGCCCTTTCTGGTATTTAACCCAGAATCCAGAATTTAAGATATTTGTTTAAGAACCATTCTAGTCATCATAGTTGATTCACAAGTATATAGCCCAATAACGCAACCTTTCCTAATTTGTTAAACCCGGGTTACATTGGCTAATGGCGTCTAGAAACTGAATTTGATGAACTTTTAATATTATATATATGTTTTTTAGGGGTAAAAAATATGTCCATTAATTTCCAATAAATATTTTGGGTCTGTTAAAAAACCTCGAGTTTACCTTGCCAAGCTCTTTAATTTTAAGATGCATTTAATTGAACAATAGTCGTTAAGAACAGGGTACTTATATGCATCCAGTTTGATCTGCCAGAGTAATTCTAGTTCTTCCAACCTTAAACCCTCTGGGCCCCCGTTGATATTATGTGGGACATGATCTATCACCAGATATTTGAATGTATGTTCTTTTACTATCATATATGTTTTGCCAGAGCATTCTCTGACTTCCCCTTACTAATTGCATATTGATGTTCATACATGCGTTCTCTGAACTTACGATCCATTTTACCTATATAATAGGCAGGGCATTGTTAGAATTTGGTAAGGTACACCACAGACTTTGAATTACAATTCTATTTATTCCTGATTCTATAAAGAGTGTGATTAATACTGAAAGAAGTTGCTACCTCTATGTATTTACAGAATCTGCATGCTTCACATTTGGACATCCCTGTCGTTTGATTTCCTAGTGATTTTGGATTCCAACAAATGTTTCATGTTTGGGCCCCTTTTATGAATAATTCTAGGTGTACTACCCAATTTTTGTGATAAATTCATATCACTCAATCAAATCCCAATTCTTATTCAAAATATACCCAGCGATGTAAGTATCCATGCTAAATGTGGTGATTAAGCTCAATGTGAAACCATTTGGCCCATCCATCCCATGTTCCAAGCTGTTGGTAAACACCTCATGACCACTATTAGAAGTGGTGTTGCTAGTGATACTTAAAATGGGAGAATATATCCCATTATTTCTCTTCGATTTAACCTCAGTAATCAGAGAATCAATCAATTTACTTGGGTAACTATGGCTAAGGAACATTCCTTTGAGGGTCACACATTCCATATCAAAGTCATTTTCCAAGGTGACTATCCTCGCCGCTCTTACCAGTTGTCCTTTACCAACCAAACGTTTTTGATGGTAGATGTGGTTGCTTGTAAAGTGAAGGAAGGAATTAGAGTATGTACTCTTTCTATACACCCTCGCTACATATCTCTGATTGGGGACGTCTTTCCTTAGGTTGATATCAAGATAACTAATTTCTTCCTTACTGAAATTAAATGTGAATTTTAGGAAGCTTGTTATATTATTAAGATAATCAACCGAGGCCTCTGCTTTCACTATTTCACCCTTAATGATGATAAAAATATCATCCAAAAAGTGGGTGTAAAAGAAAATGTCCTTCCTGATATTATCCATGTTGAAAATAAATTCAGATTCCCAGTGGGCCATAACCAGATTAGCTACACTGGTACCACATGATGAACCCATAGCCACCCCTATTTTTTGCAGGTAATATTCTTTCTTGAAGAGAAATAGTTATTAGATAAGATTAAATCTAATAATTCGGTCACCAACTCTATCTCACAACTTTCAGCGCTCCTTCTGCTTAGGATAATCCTAATAACTATTTTGGACTGATTCAACAACTAAAGCTGTGCTGCAACTCTGCAAGTCAGCCATATTCTTATTAAGGTGCATTGTCTTTCAGTAAAGACAGCACACAGCCTTGTTGACACATTTATGTAACATGGGCTACTTTGCTTAGGAAAATCCACACAAGGTCTCCACTGCAAGAGGACCTCTGCTCAGAAGGATTACTCACTTAAATGGCAATCATGGCTCACTATTGAAATGTCAGCACATGAAATGATGAGTGCCAAAAAGCCAAAAAAAAAAAAACTCAGAGAACAGTGAATCTCAAAGATTGCTCTTCTTTTAAAACTTATTCTTGCTAACTGAGGGGGCATATCATGTGAATTCTAAATCTGACCATGAGAAAGCAGCCAAGACTTGCATTGGTAAAGGAGCAATCATACCAACAGAAACAGCTACTCCTGACAAAATTGTGATATTAGAGAAAAGTATTTAAAACTGTAGATACCAGAGTGTTTGCAGCAAATCATTATTAACTGTGCAACAGGCAAAAGAGAAGTTAATTTCTCACAGCAATCAGAAAATGTCAAAAAGCAGGTGAGATACTGAAGTTGTTATATCAAGCTGTCTTTGGAATATTTTCCTAATGGATCAAAAACATATTTTAGATGCAGAACAGGCATAGGACAAAGTAAAACAAAATATTTAGCCAATAAAGAATGAGCTAGCAAGCTGACAGGGATTTATGTTTCTCAATTATCTGATGTAAAAATGCCCATAAAACACTTTGAAAGTGAAATCTGTTCTACTATTCTGAAGGTAAATGCTTGCTTAAGTCACAGAAAAAAACAGAAGTTAATTAGAAGAACAAAGAGTACCCTGGACATAAACCACAGACTGGTGTTGAAAGATTAAGATGATCAAGAAGAAGAACAGTGACAATGTGAAATTAGTGACTAAACTCTTCAGTCACATTAGATGTAGTTTTGATGTAAAGTATGGTTCTGCAAGAAGTGCCTGAAATAGACTGGACATTTATTGACTGCATTTATTGGTAGAACTCCAAAGCATAAAACTCAGTTTATGTCATTAATGTTTAGACTCATTCCCGTACTTAATGAGGACCCCAATTCAAATGATACTACTTGTATACCTATCACCACACCACCAATTATTTTTGATTCTACAACTAAATCAAAAGGTGAATTTACTGATGAACTACATTTAGTTGGAAGTTCTGATATGTCACCCAGGGTTCAGCTTTGGGGGATTTAAAGTATACAACTACACCGGTATTACAGTAACGGAGCATTTAGCATCATTGTTTAGTAAGGGAATGAAATTTATCCCTACAGTAAAATTTAACCTATTTGATGTCATAAAGGAAATTAAACTTTTTTGCAGAAGGCTAAATCTAGCAATTCAATTCCACGAGGACAACAACACATATACCATCAAAACTAAACTAGTTAAGAAAAGTACTTATATACCAGCTGTGAATGCACAGGTAGCCCTGTATGAAAGGATGGTATGTAAGGAAGTCTACACATTATATAATGATATTAAGGGTAACTCGAAAGGAATAGTGTATTTTCATGATAATTTAGTACTAGAAGAAAGGAAATGTATGGATGAACTTTTATTAAATGATGAAGTGAGAATCATGAAGCCTGATAAAGGGGGAGGGATAGTGATATATGATCAAAAAATGTATCTTACTGATATACATAACATCTTATACGAATCAGGTAACTATGAAGTTGTGTCTTTAAATCAAATCAACATAGGGTATAGACGTATTGATCTAGCCCTAGAAGAATATTTACTTGATAATAGAATAACAACTGAATTGTATGAATATTTAAGAACTGACTACCCTATACTAGCACATATTATAGGAATACCTAAAATTCACAAAAACTTAGCTAAACCCCCCTTCAGGCCTATTATATCAGGTTCTAAATCTAAAACTTTCAAAATTGGTGTTACTATTGATCATTGGACGAAACCAGTTTATTCCAATGTGAGCCATATAGTAAAGGATTCGTGGGATTTTTTGGGGAAATTAACTAATGAAGTATGGGATGAGAATCTTACATTCATCACTATTGATGTACAAGATTTATTCTCCAGCATCCCAGCGAATACTGGTCTGGAATATTTTTATAACAGCCTCACCAAGTACGCAGGGCTTACATGTGATAAAAATAATTTAATTATGGACATGATGGGTCTGGTCCTTGATTATAATTATATTTTTCATGCTGGTGAATATTTTCGACAAACTCGAGGTGTAGCAATGGGGGCCTCATGTGCCCCTATTTTTGCGAATTTAGTAATGCTCGAGTGGGAGAATAATTTTATATTTTCTAGTGAATATTACAAGTATATAAAGTTATATTTGAGGTTTTTGGATGACTTGTTCATTATTTGGACAGGACCTATGGACAAAATATCCTCCTTTATAGACTATATAAACCAAACCACCGATTTTTTGAGATTTACCTACCAGCAAGATAAGAAGGAAATAGCATACTTGGACACCTTGATAATTAACACAGGGAGTGGGTTTGCCTCCCAAATATATAGGAAACCGACATTCTCCAACGACTACATACATTTTAGTAGTTGTCATCCCCCTCACATATTTAGGAATGTTGTTAAGGGACAATGCATTCGTATAGCTAGAATGTCATCATCTAGAGAATATATGGATAGAGAAATGGGTACCTTGTATAATTTATTTTTGGATAGAGGATACCCAAGTAACATGTTAGACAACACTATAACTTTTGTTAAGAGTCAGTGGGGTAATAAATATCCACCGTTGTTGGGAAAGAAGCTTATTAGCAAACCTGTAATGAATTTTGAAAATGAAAGGAAAGTTTGTATACTTAGGTTTAACCCTTATACCAATATAGTGATTGATATTCTGAAGAAGTATTGGGAATTATTGAATTCATCTGCATCTATAGGACACATAGTAGGTAAACAATTATGCACTTTATACAAAACAGGCAATAATTTGAAGAGAATTTTGGAGCAAAATAGAAATAGAATTGATGGAATAAATAAGAAAGGTACTTTGAAATGTGGTTCTTGTAACCAATGTAAAAACATTAACACCAGTGTTAGAATAAGGATTAATAATATAATTAGATCAGTGGTTACCTGTAAGAGAGGCAACTGTAACTCACAGCGCGTAGTATATATAGCAACATGTATTAAATGCTCCGCATACTATATAGGGAAAACTGAGAGAAAATTCAAGACCAGAATATATGAACACCTGTATAGAATAAGGAAAAGGGACCCTAAAAATGCGTTGAGCAAACACATTATTGAAAATGGACAAGAACATACTTTCTTATTTGCAATTATTGATCAGGTGGAAATAGGTGATAAAGGAGGAGATTGGAAGACATATCTAGCCTGGGTAGAAAGCAAATGGCAAATCAGCCTAGATGCAACTACATCTCCAGGTATTAATGACCATGTCAGCCTGAAACCTTTTTTAGCCTTGTACTAATGTAATATAGTAAAGTATTATTTCCCTAGGAATGGTCCTTCATTACACTACAGTTTGTTGTGCAGTGTAGTGTTACCAATTGGTTTTAGTGTAGCGCTATATAAAAATTTTAATATTTACACAATTTTATTTAAGGTACATATAATTTAAGTTTTAGTATTTGGTTCTGCAGGAATATTGAGTAGAGTATTATAAGGAATAATATATGTTTCAATAAGCACTTACTTAATTAAGGCAAACAAGTGTATGGTTGTATACTCAGTACATCTGTAAATATTATTAAGTATACATTAAGTGTATATTTTTTATAGACTGTATTTTTTATAGACTGTATTTGTAAAGTGATTTTTAAGCTAGGGTATTTGCATATCCAATTATGTAGGCTATAGCAATTAAGTTTTGAAAATTGGCGCCAAAATAGGTATATAAACTACGACTGGATAATGTAACAGGGTTCTGATGAAATCTGATGATAGCAGATGAAAGCGCTTAACCACCAATCGTTGTAACTATTTTTGGAGATTCTTGAATAAAATCTGTTTGGAAAAGCAGCTGTTTTTTACTCCTTCTCGGGTCAAGGGAGACCATTTCAGCCGGTTGTGTACATTTGGGTTCGTATTTCAGTGCTTTTGGACTTATTAATGTTTAGAAAGACATTCAAGGGACTGAAGAAGTAACTGTGGAAAACTGTTTTTGGGCTTGCTATTTATATAAAAATGTCATGCTGTAAGTTGCATGGTATATTATAAAGTAGTTCTGTGTAGCATATAATCAGATATATTTTAAATGAGATGTGAGGTGAGTTTTATAAGGAACTGCTACATGCTAGTGATATTTTATTTTATTTATTTTATTTTATTTATTAAATAATATATATTATATTAATATATATATTATAATATATAATATATATAATACTATATGTTATAATAATAAACAAACAAATAAATAAATAAAAATAAATGGTGATATTAAATTAAGAAAGTACTGTTTCTTAATTGTAATATATCCAGGTTTTACAAAGTAGCATTATAAGAAAGGCTGAAAAGAAGCAGGGTAAAGTTAATACAATGTTGTGATCTTGTGCTGCTGTGGGGATGTAAATGTGTACTGACTGCATTGTATATAAAATTAAAAGATAATTTCACCTGTTTTATACAGGTGGAGATCTAAACTTCTGTAGAATATAGATGTATTTTAAATGTGAGGTGATCAGAGTTTTATCAGTAACTGCTGCATATGCTAGTGATATTAAATTAAGAAAATAATATTTCTTAATTGTAATGTATCCATGCTTTACACAGTAACAAGATAAGAAAGTCTGGAAAAAAAAACAAGGTAAAGTTAATATAATATTGTGATCTTGTACTGCTGGAGGGATGTAAAAGTGTACTTATTGTATTGTAAGTAAAATTCAAAGATCATTTTCCCTGTGTATATAGTGGTGGATATGTAAACTAATGCATTCAGTTTAAGCTATAGATAAGATTTATTAAGCAGATAAGCTTGAAAATCAAGAGAAAATGAAGAAAGGCATGATAATGGTATTTCTTACTTCTATCTGCAAAGCTATTAGTTGTTTATTTTAAGATTAGTATCTGCTTTTACATGGAATTACAGATAAAACAGGTGCAAACAATTAATCATGAGAGGTTTGACGTGTGTTCTGACTGAAATCTACAGGAGTTCTTTCTGGCATTTGCAATGTTACTAGCTTATTTATCCACATTAGAAAATGTTTTTATTTTAAGGCAAGGAGCTTGCAGGTACAAGGAATTAATCACAGGAGGTCTTACCAGTGTGTTACGTTAGACTCAACAATGTTTTTTTCTTGCACTTGTAAACTTACTAGCTGTTTTTCTTTTCATTAGCAAATGTTTTTAGTTGAAGATAAGGAGCTTGCTGGTGTAAGTAGTTAGTCATGAAGAGTCTGAATAGTGTTGTCTCAATGGAATTTACAAGGTACAATATAAAAAGACGTTATTTACTTACCGTAACGTTCCATGTGAGTTGTTCTTCTCACCTTCATTATTACTGATGGGTTTGGAGCCAATCAGCGGCTTTGAGTCGGCCAAATGGCAAAGCTTGAGGTCTCAAACAGCTCGAGGTCAAAGCCCTATCCCACAATGTACCACTACATTCCCCAGATCTTGTTTGCTGCCAACTAGTGTAGAAACCTATCCCAGATTCCAAGGAAATCATAAAATTCAGGGTGAAAGGAAACTCCTCAGGAAAGCCAGAACCAGAGTGGTACCTCTCGTACTTCCAGAGAAAGGAAGGGGGTAGGAGGGAGGATCATAATAATGAAGGCGAGAAGAACAACTCACATGGAATGTTATGGTACATACATAATTTCTTAATGTAAAGTTGTTCAATCTCGCCTTCATTCTTACTGATGGGTAGTGTCCCCAGCACCACAATCTTGGGTGGCTCACAGGAGTACCTGTTTCAGGACAACAGATCCAAATGAAGCTCTTTCCCTAGAGGCCTTGTCCACATTGTAATGACATATAAAGGTATGTGGATTGGACCAGGTGGCAGCTGCACAAATAAAATCAATACATAACCTGGTTAGGAAGGCTGCAGAAGTAGAAACTGCCATTGTAGAATGAGCCTTGACCTTATATAATGCAATACCCGCTTCACTGTAGATAAAGGAAATACAATCAGAGAGCCATTTTGACAAGGTAGTTTTGGAGACAGGTGCGCCTTTTTTTTTAATCTGAGAAAGAGACAAATAGCTGATCAGTCCTTCTGAGATCTTTTGTTCTATCCAAATAGAAGCAAAGTTGTCGATGCATGTCAAGTTTATGAAGCATATATTCCAACTGGTTTGAATGATTAGGAAAGAAAACGTGTAACTAAATCATTTGATTCAGTGTGAATTCCGAACATACTTTGGGTAGGAACGATGGATTTGTCCTGAGGGGAACCCTATCTGTATGAAATATTAGGTAAGGTGGCTTAATGGAAAGGGCTTGCAATTCTGAAATTCTGCATGCTGATGTAATAGCCAAGTGGTTGGGAGGGTGGCCTAATGGTTAAGGTGTTTGCCTTGCAAGCACAAGGTACAGGGTTCGAGTCTCACAAGGGATAATTAGCTAGGCTTAAAATGGCTCACAAGGGCAGTTAGCTTAGTATTAATCTATGAACCTATGAACCAATAATATGGTCTTCCAAGAAAGATACTTCAGTTCACAAGAAGAGGCAGGTTCAAAGGGCAGAAGAATAATTTTGGCCAAGATTAGATTTAAGTTCCCAAGAAAGATACTTCAGCTCACAAGAAGAGGCAGGTTCAAAGGGCAGAAGAATAATTTTGGCCAAGATTAGATTTAAGTTCCAGGGAGTAGTAGGAGATCTGATCAGTGGTTTTAAGTGCATTGTACCTTTCAAAAAAGCCTTAGCCAGCTTATGAGACATACCATTTTCGGATGCATCTAAATGAAAATTAGAAATAGCAGCGAGTTGGACTTGAATGGTTGCTGCTACAGCTCCTTCATTGAACAGTTTCATTAGGAATTCCAATATATCTGATATAGATGCCAGGAAAGGGTCAATGCTATTCTGTTGTGCCCAGATGGAAAACCTTTTCCACTTACTGAGGTAAAGTTTCCTAGTTGAAGATTTATGAGACGACAATAGGATATGCCGCGCTTCTTCTGATAAATTCTGGAGCCTGGCTAGTCTGGGAATTGGAGCATTCAAGCTGTCAGTTTGATGGACTGAAGAGAGGGATGAAGAGCTCCTGATGAGTGGGTCAACAGATCTGGCACTAGGACCAGGATCCAAGGCTCCTCCAGTAGATGAGACTTCAGGAAGGGGAACCAAATTTGACGAGGCCAATATGGGGCAATCAAGATACATGTCCTGCCCAGAAAACTGGCTTTCTGCAATACTTTGGGAATCAGTGTAAAGGGAAGAAAAGCATATAGGTGTCCCGGAGGCCAATCGTGGACAAGTGCGTCCCTCGGGGATTGTCCCTGTTGAGGGATCAGGGCAAAGTAGTTGCTGCACTTGGTGTTTGTGGGGGTGCAGCAAGTCTGGCCCCATCTGTGGAAAATCATTTCCGCTATTTCGTTCTTGAAAGACCACTCGTGAGGTAGCAGAATAGCTCTGCTGATTCTGTCCACTATTACATTGGATTTCCCCGGAATGTGTGTTGCAATCAGAAAATGCTGGGTGGACTCTGCCCATTTCTATAATCTCAGAGCCTCTCGACACGGGGGGGGGTAGGATTTGTTTCCTCCTTGTTTGTTTATGTAGAAGACTACTGATATGTTGTCCAACTGGATTGCAATCGTGCCTAGGGGAAGAGAGTCTTGAAAGGCCTGCAACGCTAGAAGAACTGCTCTCATCTCCAGGACATTTATGTGCAAATGAGCCTTGTGAGCCTGCCAAGTACCTTGGGCTGTCTGTCCCTGATAATGCCCCCCCACCCAATCAGGGATGTGTCTGTGATAGCTGTTGCCACTGGAGTGGGGAGAACAAATGGGTGGCCCATAGTCACTGTCTCTGACGTTAGCCACCAGTGATGGTCGTCCTTGCAAGAGTCGGTAATCAAAACTTGATGATTCATGGGTAAGTCCTGAAATGTCCATTGTGTGAATAGCAGCCACTGAAGAATGCACATGTGAGATCTCGCAAGGGGTATTGCAATAATCGCTGCTGCCATAGTGCCCAGCAGTCTGAGAATCTGTGATGCTGGTGCTTTTTTTCTTGACAGGAGAGCCACAATTTGTTGTTGAAGGACAATCACTCTTTCGCGAGGGAGCTTCAGAGACATGCTGACCATGTTTAAGTCTGCTCCTATAAAGACTGTATACTGCAATGGCAATAAAGCAGACTTTCCTGAATTTATCGTAATGCCCAGCTGTAAGCATAGATCTATGGTAGCGTCCCTTGCTCTTATAAGCTGATGCCTGGTGGGGGCAGTAAGGAGCCAGTCATTCAAGTAAGGGAACACCTGGATTCCTGAATGTCTCAAATGAGCCATGACTACTGCCATGCATTTGGTGAACACTCTGGAGGCTGTAGTGAGAACGAAGGGCAGGGCCCAAAACCTGGAAGTGACTATCTCCCAGCCAGAAGCGCAGATGATCCCTGGATGGCCTGGCCATTTTGATAATGTAGTATGCATCCTGGAGATCTATAGAGCACATCCAATCATCCTTCCCTAAAAATAGGAGAATGGACTGAATCGTGACCATCCGGAACTTCGTCTTTACCACATATTTGTTGAGTCTGCTGAGGTCCAGAATAGGTCTCCAATCCCCTGTCTTCTTTGGTACCAAAAAGAACCTTGAGTAAGTTCTGGATCCTTGCTGGTCTGCCGGGACTGGCTGGATGACTCTTTTTTGCAATACTTTCTGGACCTCTATGGATGCTACATCCCATAGACTGGGTGGAACATCTGGGATTCCTTTTGTTGGCCTGCAGTGAGAGTGAAAGGGGATGGAATATTCTCTGGATATAACGTTTTGTACCCATTGGTCTTCTGAGATATTCAGCCAGGTGCCTAGGTACAAAGACAAACGTCCCCCGACTGCCTCCAGAGCAGAACAGTCGGGCCTCCTTTCAGGAGCACTGATAGGGTTTCCCAAGGAACTGATCCCTGTCACCCTGGTTCTGTGGACCCCATCTGCCACGTGGGTGCCATCTTCCACCATTGCCTCCCCCTCTGCCCCTGGAGGAGGCTTCACCTTGTGAGTTTGGAAGGACTCCTTGGGTCTTACGGAACCACATTTTTCCACCCCGTTGACCTTTGGGATAAGGTCTAGTAGGGGTAGAAAAACGGACTCCAGTGGCAGATAGAGTCTTACCATCTTGCTCACATCTGTTGAGGGTCTCTAACTTTTGGTCCAAATTAGGAGGAACTATTGAAGGGGGCATTCACAAATAAAGACTTAAAAGGTTCCGCAAAAAAACATAAGCGCATCCAGGAATGTCTTTGCAAAGTAATTCCTGTACCCGCAGCCCTACTCATTCCATCAACTGTGTAAGACACGAGCCGCATGGAAGAGCTTACAATGGAATTGAGGGTAGCAAGCTGAGACGTCACCTTGTCCGCCACAGAATCGGCTACTGCACCCTGGAGAGCATCTCCAAGCTCCTTGAGGAGAGCTCTCTGTAGTCGTGTGAAGTGGGTCAGGTAGTTCAGTGACCAAAGTGCAAAGGTCGTAGAACTGAACATGCACTTCCCAAATCTGTGCATTATCCTAGATTCTCTATTAGGAGGATGGACAGATGTAGAAGTCTCCGACATCTCTTTTTTAGTGGCTGCTGCCACCACCATGGCATCAACATGTATGGGTTTAGATAAAAAGGACTTATCAAGGGGTGCTGAAATGTACTTGTTTGGCCTTCTAGGAACAGGCTCCATAGAATCTGGTGACTCCCATGTCCTTCGAGACAAAAAATCCATCAACTCATCGAAGGGTAGAGACACTCAAGAGGTGAAGGGTTGGGACTCGAAAGCCTTCAGGAGCACCAGTTTGTCCTCGGTAGGGTTTTGGGGCTGCCAATCTCCCCTCTGCTTAAGAATCTCAAGGATATCCCCGAAGGAAATATCCTCAGAGGGGGACCTTGGGGCCTGTTCCGATTCTTTCAAATCGGTGTCCGACATGATGGATTCCTGAGGGGAATCCAGATCTTTCCTCTTACATAACCTCTTCCGAGGGACCTCCTCAGTGGGAATCTCTTGGGAGGTCTCGGAAGAGCTGGGTTCCCCCAAACGGGCATCCTGAGGCTCTGGGTCCCTACGCTTACGGTGAACTTGTGGAAGCGGAGAAGAAGCAGGCGCCTTTTGGGAGGAGGTGGCCATATCTAAGGTTGTGGAATTCTGAGGGGACAAAGCCCTCCTCATTGCATCAAAGGTCCCACGGCTCCAATGCAAGAAAGCACCCAGGTCCAAAGACACTGAGGATTCCTCCTGCACCAGAACCGTCGGCTCTGAGCCTGAGGTAGGAGCCAAACTCATCCGTGTCGATACCCCAAGAGGGAGAGTCAGAACAAACATATTGGTTCGGCCCCCCCCTAGAACCGACAGGGGAGTGGCAGCTCCCAGATTCCACTGCCGGAGCAGAGGATATCAGAGTGGTAGGTACTGACAGTTCAGAAGTGAGTGTCAGTACCGACGGCTCCACCAATGACTGACTGGCCTCGATCGGCTCCAATGTCTCGGTTCGAGTCGGAGGAGGAGCAACAACAACTGGAGAGGACTTTGTCGGTTCCGAAGCTGCTGGAGTCGAAACCGACAGAATTTTAGCAACCACCAGATCCTGTTGAAGTCTCCGCCCCACTCAGTCCATTTCTGAATCGGAGAGTCTGGAAGCCCGAGAGGAGATCACCAATGGAGCCAGTGACCCCAGAATCAGGGACCTTAAAGTAGAAGATACTGGTTCCAAAACTGGGGACCGGCTCCTGCCAGCAACCTGAATGGTCAATTCCGATGGCACTGGAGCCAAGACAGTAGCCTTTTTGGATGTCTTCAGAACCGAAGAGCCCTTCAGAGCCAAACTAGATGAAGAGGCTGGAGAAGAGGGTTTTGGCTGACTCGGAGCAGAATCCAAATCTGTTTGGAAGGCAGACTTAATTAAACCCCGCTCTACCAGCTTATGTTTCCTTTCAGCTAACACCCTGGAGCTGAAGCCATGACAAATGGAACAACCCTCCTGTAAATGCACCTCACCCAAACAGTACACACATGTAGAATGACCGTCTCTAATTGACGTTTTCTGACAAAATTTGGGGCACCTCTTAAATCCAGATTTAGCTTTTTCAGACATTGTAGCCAAAATTTAACAAGAACTATGTCCAAAGAAATGTGAGCCTCACTGGCTAAATGTATTCAAAGGCAGCTATAACTCTTCTACTGTATTAGAAAAAAGCCTAACAGGCTAAGAAACAAAAAACAGCCAAGAAAAATGGCCACGAGCCTAACAGGCTAACAAAAGAAAATTTCAGAAACTGCAGCAAGCCTAACTAGGATGGGATAGAGCTATAACACTTTCAGCAAAAAAGGCCAACAGCCAACTTGAATAAACAGGGCCAAGACCAAAACTAGAACTAACACCCAAAAGGGAGAGAAAAAAAAAACTAACCAACAGGATATAAGTCCGAAAATGGACAACCAGAGCAAGAACTATACTACTAAGACCTAACTAACAAACAACTGTGAAAACTATTAAGAAATTTTCAATAGAAATCGTAAACTTATCTCTCCAATGGCCAAGAGCTGTAGAGAACACCCGATCAGTTGCAGCGGCAAACTAGATCTGGGGAATGTAGTGGTGCATTGTGGGATAGGGCTTTGGCCTTGAGCTGTTTGAGACCTCGAGCTTTGCTATTTGGCCGACTCGGAGCCAATGATCGGCTCCAAACCCATCAGTAAGAATGAAGGAGAGATTGAACAACTTCACATTTAACTTTTAAAAGGAAACTGGAAAGCAATTCCATGAAAATAAATGAAGCTTGAAACTGTAGGGCACAAATAGTTGTATAAGTAGTTGCCTCTCCAGCTGCCTTATTACTTTAACATATAAAATAGGTCAGTGCACAGTTTAGTTTATTTACTTAAGGTTAGCCAGTGCACTTTTTCTTAAGTCTGAAAGTTAATGTTTGCTGAAAGAAAGCAAGTTATTTTTCACATCTGGGAGAGGAATAGACATAAGATAAGATAAGAACAGATAATCTGTGTAAGTGAGAGCACTGGATCTAATATGTGCTTTAGCATGATTAAACAATGTTTGCATTGTTAATGCCTTTGGGTGCAACCATCAGTGTGGGGTAACTGCTCCGATCTGTAGAGAAAAACTTTGTTTTGGAAAGTCTACACAGTGTCACATTTGTTATGAATTAAGAGCAGTTTGGGAGGCTTCATAAATGTATTAATTTTGTTCTTGAGTGATTTTATTGAATCACAAAATCTGGGAAAACGTGAACATGGGTTAATTTAGAGATGTGAAAAAGCAACAAAATATACACTTATCCTGCCAAACATTAGTTTGTACATGTAAACTACAAGATGGAAACATATTCAAAATAACTGTCATGTATAATACATGGAAGTAATGGGGACTTCCAAGATGGCTGAAGTGTCATGTATAATACATGGAAGTAATGGGGACTTTCAAGACAGCTGAAGTGTCATGTATAATACAAGGAAGTAATTGGGGACTTCCAAGATGGTTGCACACCGATTAACAGCTTGACTTCAGCTCTCTCAGTGTGAAAACAGAAAATGATTTCTGCTTTGTTTAGGTGTAGAAGCATTTAAACATATATTGATATCCAAAAAATCTAAATCTTCCAAATTTGGTGGCACATTTAGGCTAATAAATTACTTTTTTGTCTAGTTTCCTTAGATATCTGGTTTCCTAATATTTTTTCTAATTTATTCATCTTTTATCAATCTCTTCTTGTCATCCATCCATCCATCCATCCTCAACCCCTTTTTCCTATTTTGCACATGGGGTCAAGCCCCCATTAAAACCTTATTACTTTAAGCCTAGCCAATTTCCCTTCCAAAGGTGAGAATCAAACCCTGTACCTTGTGTTTATGAGGTAAAGACCTTAACAATTATACCAAGCACAGTTTTTTAACTTACTTATGATTTCTAGTATTAACTCCCATCTTATACAATCCTTTTTCAATATTGATATAACACTTTCAGCCCATCCAAATGATCTAATACAATATCTTTCCGTACTACATTATAACT
>NC_056728.1:29815922-29820922 GCF_019279795.1 Protopterus annectens | reverse complement strand
AACACCCATGGTATCTGCTGAATTGCAAACTACCTCTCTAATAGATCCCAGGTTATGAAAGTTGTTGGTACTCATTCTGAACGTAAATTTCTAACTAGTGAGGTACCACAGGGGTCAATGCTAGGCCATCTGCTGTTTGACATTTTTTTTAGCAGACATTGTATTCAAATATTCAGGAAGCATGGTTGACCAAGTCTGCTGACAACTGCAAGCTGGGCACTGTCTTGTGCTCCTCCACCGATATAAAACAGTTCCAGCTAGTACTGAAAGGTGCATATACATGGTGCACTGAAACTGGTCTCAAGCTAAATGCAAAAAGGTGCCATGAAGGTAGCATTCATCAAAAAATCTGTTCACACCTTATATGTTATACATGGCACTCCTCTTCAGAAACTTCATAAGAAAGCTGGGTGCTTATGTGGACAACTCTCTGATCATGTTTCCATCATAGTCATGAAATCCTTCTATCTGGCACAGTTAATTTCTAACAGAATATCTTCAAGATCCAACAAAGTCATCCTACCACAATACTCTTCCCTTATCAAACCCATCTCTGAATACAATGTCCCTTTGGTATATATAAATCCAAGCATATTGCCCAACTGGAAAGGCTCCAAAGACATTTAACCAAGAAAATTAAAGGCCTTAAATCCTTCAACTATCCCAGTAGATTAGCAACACTGTCCTTATACTCAGTACCATATATGGTGCTGTAAGGTTATCTGTGTCTCACCTTTTAAGCTATGAAAGACCCAATCAAATATGACCTAATTTTTTGCAACATCAATGGCCTATTCAAACACCCTTACTAGAAACCTAAAATTACAACAATAATAAACAAGACTTGTTGGACAGATAGTTTCCTAACTCAGTATATTCCCAAACTATGGAATAAGTTGCCTCTGCAGGTCAAAGTATGACTTTCATTACCTTCAAGGCTAGTCTTGATGATTGGATACGATGACATAAATTTACACCAGGGTTATCACTTACGTCTCTGGTCGATTAGGGAGATGAGCACTATTAGCTGCTTGAAAAGGGAAGCACAGACATTTAAGTGTGTATGTTTGGGCATCTTATGGTCCTCATGATGGCCTGCCTCGTATGGTTGCCATGTTACTAAGTTCACCTTCTTGCTGAACTTCTGCTCACCTACTGCTTTTGTCCCAGATGTCAGCATGCTTTGTTTACACCTTACATTCATGAATTAAAACAGTGAAAACATTTGTCTTGGTGACATTTTTGTACATTAAGTCCCATCTCCTTTTAATAATTGGGCCAGTATCCTCAGAATCACAGCTGTTGTATTTCTGAAGTGGGCTGACGAATTGGGTGTATTATAAGTACGAGGTGAAAATCGCCGTAGCTCCCAGCCACCCCAATATTTTTGGAACTGCTACTTTTATGAGCTTATGTTTTTTTGTTAAATGTAAGCTAACATCAGTGGTTTTCGGGCTTTCCTGCTGATTTGCAACATGCTGCTTCTACACTCCTGCCAGATGCGCACTGGAAGTACAGATAGTTTAATCTTACTACAAAATTCATTACACAGAATGCGTGTAAGTCTCCATCATTGTTGTTTAGGAATAATATGGGCCACATTCTATTTCTAACAAATGATGCATTTATAAAGCAATGATTAGACAGATTATATATATAAAAAGCTGAAATACAGTAGTTTATCTGCTGTCTGTTTCTCCAGTCATTCTGGGGGGATTAAACTGTGAAACTCTTGATTTGCCCAGTCACACATGCATGTTTATCCATAATTGTGCAAAAACATGGCAGAAACAGTACTGAGATTTTCTGTACAGAGGGTTGAATTTACAAAGAAATAGAACATCCTCTCTTACCACCAAACTAGAGTTATGCTATAACAAAGTCACTAGATTTGCAACTAACGCCAAATCTTCTTCACATCACTGCTCCTCCCTTCACTGGCTTGAACTTCCCAATCAACTTAACCTCCTCCAACTCACCACAGCCTTCAAGCTGTTTCAAAACCCCTCTAACTGCCCTGCTCTTTCTTACATTCTACTCCCCTATACCCCCCCCCAGACCACTTAGATCTTCTCAACAAAACCTAATCACTGTTAATAAACCCCAGTGCCCTGCTGGTCAGCTTCTCTTATCCTTTACCCTTGCTAAAAAATGGAATGCCCTGCCTTTGTCACTTAGGAAATGTACCAACATAAATAACTTCAAAAAACAGCTTCAGTCCTACCTTTTTCAAAACAGAATTTGCAACTGCACTCTTCTGCCTATAAACCCTGAGCTTTCTACTCCATTCGCCCCAGACTAACCTCCTCCTACTCTGCTTCTTATTCCTTTCTAAAGTATTACACTTAGTGAACAGCATATTACACTTAGTGAACAGCATATTACACTTAGTGAACAACATATTACACTTAGTGAACAGCATATTACACTTAGTGAACAACATATTACACTTAGTGAACAACATATTACACTTAGTGAACAGCATATTACACTTAGTGAACAACATATTACACTTAGTGAACAGCATATTACACTTAGTGAACAGCATATTACACTTAGTGAACAACATATTACACTTAGTGAACAGCATATTACACTTAGTGAACAACATATTACACTTAGTGAACAGCATATTACACTTAGTGAACAACATATTACACTTAGTGAACAGCATAGTAAAACATGTATTACTCATGTGATGCCTTTCGTACCAAACTAAAAATTGAAATTGGTGTATTTCTTTCTGTTGTAACTACCTGTTTTTTTTTAGTTATTCAGACTACCCATTAACTTTCCATGTTAATTGATTTCATTTTAGTAAACATAATATTCGAATTGCTGAAATTCCTTGTTTTGGAGCTTTTCTACCAGGGCCTCCACTGAAAACGGGTTACCAATGCCCAGTGGACCCCCCGGTAATCAAACTGAAATAAATAAATAAATAAATAACTATAGAGAAGGAAGAAGAAAGTATGAAAGATACCAGCAGTACAGGAAAGAAGAGCTTAAGTGGATACAAGTGGATACCTCAGATAAAAAATGTGTGTGTGTGTGTGTGTGTGTGTGTGTGTGTGTGTGTGTGTGTCCTGCGTATCAGGAATGGGAGATTGGTATCTACATTATACAAGAAAAAATGCTGGAGGAATACAATTTTGAAATATGACAGTATGCATCCGCGGCATATTTTTAAAGGAATATTAAGAAGTCAATTTACTAGACTAAGTAAAATCTGTACTGATAAAGAGGATTTAACAAGAGAGGCAGATAACATGGTAGATATGTTTTTAGAAAGAGGCTATGATTATGATTTAATAATGAAAGTTAGGAATAGTATTTTGTCTCAAGATAACTTAGAACCCAATGATATAAAAGGCAACAATTTTCTCCCTGCCTTTAAAAGTGATTCATATAATTATAAGGAGAAAGTATCTTTTATTACATCTTATACAAATGACTTTCAGAACATTAGGAAAATATTACTTAATAACTGGAAAGTCCTACTAATAGATGAACCCACATCAAAGGTAGTAGGCAGTAATCCACATATAATTTATAGGAGTAATAAAAATTTGAAATCTTTATTATGCGATAGATCTGTTTTGACTAATAATGATCTACAAAAGTCAATTCATTCTCCTGAGACTTATCCTTGTCAGCATTGCAACTACTGTAAGTTTATTACTAAATTACAAGATTCACACATCCAGAATTCAATTATGTCTTCAAACCAAGATTTAGGGCTAATTGTGATACTTCAGGCCTAAATTTATTTGGCCACTTGTGAATGCTGCCCTGTATTTTATATAGGCCTTACTAAAAGGAAACTGAGAAATAGAATATATAATCACCTATACGATATCAAAAAGAAGAATGAGTTAAACGCCCTAGCTAAACATATTATATCTAACCCCTCACACTCTTTTGTTTTTAGAGTATTACAAATAGTGGAAGCTAATGCTAGAGGTGGTGATCATATAAATTTGATTGAACTAAATGAGTTGAAATGGATCCTCAGACTTAGAGGCCACTATCCTCCAGGACTAAACAATTATATTACAATAAGATCTTTTCTAAATAATCGGAGATAATTATATTGCCTATGTTTTAATTTTGTGATATATTACATTATATATTTTTTGTGACATATAGCATTTTTAAAATAAAATTTTTTAAATAATTTTATTAATTATATTTAACGTATGAAACATTATTTATTTATCTATTTATTTATTTACATACCTATTTATTTCATTGATATTTTAATGTTCATTTTGGTCTATGAAATATTGATGATATTATAACAAATGTAGTTTTTGAAACATCTTTGAAACATACGTTTTTTACTTCAATGTCACCAAGGTCTACAAACCATATGACTATTTACCTATACATATATTTACTTTTATATTTGTATACTGATGCCTATATTTATATTTATATTTTTATTTTATTTTCTAGTGTTTTATGAAAATGTGGTTTTTAAATAGGTTATTATATATATTTATCTATTAACTATTTGACTAACTTATTTAAATAATAGTTTATTATTAATTCATCGCTTAGGGTAATTTCAGAGCTATGAACTATGATTTTACCATAATATTTTATATGTTGGTCATGAAATGTTCATATCTATATTTACTATAGCATTTGATTTCATATTAACATGACACACAAAATTAGTAAGCATGTCTAGATAAGAATGCCGTTCTAAATCTTTTGACATCAAAATTTATTGTTCCATTTATTATTACTTTATTTATATATCTATTTATATTTATATTTTTCATTTACTTATTTATTCATCCATCTATTTTATTTTATGTATACTTATTGTTAAAATGCATTTTCAAATGTTTAAATATCTGAATATTTATACATCTATAATATTTATATTTATAATATTTATATTTATAATATTTATAATACACATAATAATTATTACCCGACAGATTTTGGTTTAAGAAAGGGTACGAATAAAGATGGATCATATATCGTAT
>NC_056728.1:29804283-29815422 GCF_019279795.1 Protopterus annectens | reverse complement strand
TAAAACTCCCAGCACACTCACACACATAAACCTTCCCCAAAACACTTAAAAAAAATTACACTTACCAAACGCTCCATCATTACTGTAGGTTCGAGATTTCCGGATTCGATATTCTGAAGATTCGCACAACTGCAGATTCATCACTTTGGCCTTGAGATATTGAAATTCGACATTTCTGTATTTTGAGATTCCAAAGTGAACCCATACATATATATATATATATATATATATATATATATATATATATATATATATATAAACTCACAAAGTGTATAGATTGATGTAGATAAACTTCAGTTGCTGTAATGATCATAATATCAACATAAAAACATATAAACATAAAATATTGACAGACACTGAACACATTCAAATCTAATGTTTTTTTTTTTTTCAGGGGAAACCCTACTCCCCCTGCTATTTATATAGACTATCTCCAAGGTCATAGAGCAATAGGGGAATGGCATATAACTTTCCCTGCTATAACATCGATTTTGCCAATATTATGTATTTTAGATTTTTTGTCAATATTTTCTCTGGCAATTTTATGATTATTAGACCAATTTCAGTGTTCCCTTATATATAATCAGGAAACAAGATGTGCAATACTATTAATCAGGTAAACAAAAGAACTGTAGAACCAGCAAATTGCCGATTATTTAAAAATTATTTTTATTCTAAGGCAGCCTGCATCCACAGTAGGCCCAGATTTTGCCTTTTGGCTTTTTCACTGTTGTTTTCTCCAAGCTTTATTTAAACCTTGGTTCAGTTTCTGCAGGACCTTAGAAATGGATTTAATCTGCTAGTGTGCCTCCCCCAATACAATATTGATAAATCTGTGAAACTCATCCAGAAGGCCCACAATGTTGTCACAACACAAATGCAGTCTGACAGCAGACAAATTTCATAGCAGGTGGGACAACTTTTGAAAACCTGATTAAGACTTCATTATTAATTGAAGATGTTTCCAGAATGGAGCACTCTTTGTTAATAGTGAGCATGAATGCTGAGAAACCTTTCAATATGGTGGACTGGCACTTTTTGTTGTCATTTTTGAAGCATATGATCTTCCTCCAACAAAAAGGTAGCCAACAGAATATGAGAAGAATTGAGGATAATAAGACACCTGAGGCAGTGTTGCATGTTATTCCCACTCTTATTCGTAATGTACCTCAAACCTCTAGCAATCATACTAAGAATTAACATGTTCTGAATACCGTTTCAAGAAAAGGGAATACAAAATCTCACTGCATGCAGATGTATTAATGTAGGTAACAAACCCAAATGAGGATCTAGATAGAGGTTTTCCGGACAAAAGCAAATTTGGCCAGGTGACTAAGATGAATACCCAAAAAACAAATGATATGCCTCAGGATGAGGAGGAGTTAAAAAATACTGCTTTCTGGGAGAAATTAATCCAATGACTTGCCAACATTCAAGTTAGTGAGCACAATGGCTGAATTTGTCAGAGAGACATATAGTACAATACTGAATAAGAGTAAAACATTTCTTAACAACTGGAAGAATATCTGGTTAGTCATAAAATGAGAAGAACCGAGCAGTATATTGGTTCATCCTGCCATTGACTTTATATGCAGCATAGGGCATGCCAACATCCGTCTCCATAGGAGTTTTACAAAAAAACTAAGGAGATTGTTCGCAAACATTTATTTGGTCTAATGACAAACCCAAGATGGCATAGAAAATTCTAGCACTTCCAAAATCAATGGGCTGCCTCACAGCTCCAGAATTTAAAAGGTGCTCAGTAGTTCATAGACTGTGCGTTTAATCATTTATCAAGCATTAGTTATAATGTAGTATAGAAAGATATTGTATTAGATCATTTGGATGGGCTGAAATTGTTATATCAATATTGAAAAAGGATTGTATAAGATGGGAGTTAATACTAGAAATCATAAGTAAGTTAAAAAACTGTGCTTGGTATAATTGTTAAGGTCTTTACCTCATAAACACAAGGTACAGGGTTTGATTCTCACCTTTGGAAGGGAAATTGGCTAGGCTTAAAGTAATAAGGTTTTAATGGGGGCTTGACCCCATGTGCAAAATAGGAAAAGGGGTTGAGGATGGATGGATGGATGACAAGAAGAGATAGATAAAAGATGAATAAATTAGAAAAAAATATTAGGAAACCAGATATCTAAGGAAACTAGACAAAAAAGTAATTTATTAGCCTAAATGTGCTACCAAATTAGGAAGATTTAGATTTTTTGGATATCAATATATGTTTAAATACTTCCCCAAAAAACACCTAAACAAAGCAGGGGAAATCGCCCTTTTCTGTTTTCACACTGAGAGAGCTGAAGTCAAGCTTTAATGTTGCCCCCCCCACACCCCCTCTATATATATATATATATATATATAATAAAAAAAACCAGAAGACAAAACCCACTACCACACATTCTACATCCCCCTTTCACGAACACACATTGCATACATACAAACACAATCGCTCTCAACCCTTACCCCCCCCCCCCCCAAAAAAAAACCCCCCACACCTACCCCCAAACCCTCCCCAAAACCCAAAAAATTACACACCAAACTCCCAACTTAAAAAAATTTTTAAATTCCAAATGCTTCATCACTTTTTGAGTTTAAATTCATATTTTGAGATTCCAAATGCCCAAATTATATTTTTAATATTAAATTAATTTATTTTAAAACCCCAAAAAAACCCATATATATATATATATATATATATATATATATATATATATATATATATATATATAACACAAAAACCACACCACCCCACACACAAAAAAAAAAAAAACAAAACAAAAAACCCAAACACCATTAACCAAACAACTAAAACACACATACATAGCCACTACCCAACCCAAACCCAACCCAAAGTACCTAACAACCACCCCCTGCACCAACCCAACCACTTAACCACCCAACCCCAAGTAAAACTTTTGCCTACCCTACCTGCCCAAACCCTAACCATTAAACCCACCTAACCTAAAGATGTCACTATTGCACATTTCACCTAGCACAAACCCCTAACTCATTTAAAACCCCACCCAAAAAATAACCCACTACCCACACTCACCCTCCCGCACCTAAACCTAACTCACTTAACCCTCCCAAAACCCCTAAGCCCTCACTATACACACTTCCCCTTTACCTGAACCTAACCCTAACACACTTACCTTCCCACTAACCAAAACGCCACATATCACTACCTGACGTCAACTCGTCACTTCGCACATCTAAGATTCGCACATACCATTCTCTTTCCTTGAATACCCTTCGAAACTTACATTTCGTATTCTTCAGCTTCCAAGTGAACCCAACTAATAACCCATATATATATATATATATATATATATATATATATATATATATAATACTCACAAAGTGTATAGATGATGTAGATAAACTTCAGTTGCTGTAATGATCATAATATCAACATAAAAACATATAAACATAAAATATTGACAGACACTGAACACATTCAAATCTAATGTTTTTTTTTTCGGGGAAACCCTACTCCCCTGCTATTTATATAGACTATCTCCAAGGTCATAGAGCAATAGGAATGGCATATAACTTTCCCTGCTATAACATCGATTTTGCAATATTATGTATTTTAGATTTTTGTCAATATTTTCTCTGGCAATTTTATGATTATTAGACCAATTTCAGTGTTCCTTATATATAATCAGGAAACAGATGTGCAAACTATTAATCAGGTAACAAAAGAATGTAGAACCAGCAAATTGCCGATTATTTAAAAATTATTTTTATTCTAAGGCAGCCTGCATCCACAGTAGGCCCAGATTTTGCCTTTTGGCTTTTTCACTGTTGTTTTCTCCAAGCTTTATTTAAACCTTGGTTCAGTTTCTGCAGGACCTTAGAAATGGATTTAATCTGCTAGTGTGCCTCCCCCAATACAATATTGATAAATCTGTGAAACTCATCCAGAAGGCCCACAATGTTGTCACAACACAAATGCAGTCTGACAGCAGACAAATTTCATAGCAGGTGGGACAACTTTTGAAAACCTGATTAAGACTTCATTATTAATTGAAGATGTTTCCAGAATGGAGCACTCTTTGTTAATAGTGAGCATGAATGCTGAGAAACCTTTCAATATGGTGGACTGGCACTTTTTGTTGTCATTTTTGAAGCATATGATCTTCCTCCAACAAAAAGGTAGCCAACAGAATATGAGAAGAATTGAGGATAATAAGACACCTGAGGCAGTGTTGCATGTTATTCCCACTCTTATTCGTAATGTACCTCAAACCTCTAGCAATCATACTAAGAATTAACATGTTCTGAATACCGTTTCAAGAAAAGGGAATACAAAATCTCACTGCATGCAGATGTATTAATGTAGGTAACAAACCCAAATGAGGATCTAGATAGAGGTTTTCCGGACAAAAGAAAATTTGATGAAGATGAATACCCAAAAAACAAATGATATGCCTCAGGATGAGGAGGAGTTAAAAAATACTGCTTTCTGGGAGAAATTAATCCAATGACTTGCCAACATTCAAGTTAGTGAGCACAATGGCTGAATTTGTCAGAGACATATAGTACAATACTGAATAAGAGTAAAACATTTCTTAACAATTGGAAGAATATCTGGTTAGTCATAAAATGAGAAGAACCAAGCAGTATATTGGTTCATCCTGCCATTGACTTTACATGCAGCATAGGGCATGCCAACATCCGTCTCCATAGGAGTTTTACAAAAAAACTAAGGAGATTGTTCAAAACATTTATTTGGTCTAATGACAAACCCAAGATGGCATAGAAAATTCAAAGCACTTCCAAAATCAATGGGCTGCCTCACAGCTCCAGAATTTAAAAGGTGCTCAGTAGTTCATAGACTGTGTGTTTAATCATTTATCAAGCATTAGTTATAATGTAGTATAGAAAGATATTGTATTAGATCATTTGGATGGGCTGAAATTGTTATATCAATATTGAAAAAGGATTGTATAAGATGGGAGTTAATACTAGAAATCATAAGTAAGTTAAAAAACTGTGCTTGGTATAATTGTTAAGGTCTTTACCTCATAAACACAAGGTACAGGGTTTGATTCTCACCTTTGGAAGGGGAAAATTTGGGTAGGCTTAAAGTTATAAGGTTTTAATGGGGGGCCTGACCCCATGTGCAAAACGGGAAAAGGAGTTGAGGATGGATGGATGGACGACAAGAAGAGATAGATAAAAGATGAATAAATTAGGAAAAATTATGAGGAAACCAGATATCTAAGGAACCTAGACAAAAAAGTAATTTATTAGCCTAAATGTGCTACCAGATTAGGAAGATTTAGATTTTTTTGGATATCGATATATGTTTAAATACTTCTACACCTAAACAAAGCAGAAATCATTTTCTGTTTTCACACTGGGAGAGCTGAAGTGAAGCTATTAATCAGTGTGCAAACATCTTGGAATTCCCCATTACTTCCGTGTATTATACACGACACTTCAGCTGTCTTGAAAGTCCCCATTACTTCCATGTATTATACATGACACTTCAGCCATCTTGGAAGTCTCCATTACTTCCATGTTTTTAGTTATTTTGAATATGTTTCCAACTTGTAGTTTACATGTACAAACTAATGTTTGGCAGGTTGTATATTTTGTTGCTTTTTCACATCTTAAATTAACCCATGTTCAATTTTCCCAGATTTTGTGATTCAATAAAATCACTCGAGAACAAAATAATACATTATCGGAAGAAATGTCATGTGATATATTTTAAAGCAGTAGGTTAGCATGATTGTAAAATCTGGTTACTAAAATGTGTTTGCTGTGCATTATTTTCTATAAAGCAGACAGATTTATTCTAGGGACAGCAAGTAGGATAGTGCTCAACAAAGACACAACTCAGTGAAATCAGATATATATATATATATACATATATATATATATATATATATATATATATATATATATATATATATATATATATATGTGTGTGTGTGTGTGTGTATGTGTATGTGTGTGTGTATGTATGTGTGTGTGTGTCTGTGTGTATGTGTGTGATGGCTTTTTTTTTTTTTTTTTTTGTTAATAATGCAAGTGTTTCTGAGAATTTGCATAACTATGCAATATGATTTATAATAATTTTTATGAATACAATATTTTACTTTATTGACAATAATGAGTTTAAGTAAATGCTCATATACAAACAATTCAAGATTTTTTTTTGGAAGCTGTTAATAGTATTCACATGACAGAAAATAGATGCATCTTAATATATGTAATGTCTGAATCATATTAGCCAAAGTTTTTGATTTAAATGAATGCTAGAACCTAATTTTCTCTCCTCTTGATTTCTAACATCAAGATTATTTGAATGCTATTTGAATACAAGTGTTATATATTACATAGATCTATATAGTAGTATGATCAGTTTTTAAAAAAAAAAAAGTTTATTTTAGTTTATATGATGCTGTTTTACCAAATGTGTAGTTTTGTCTTGATAGATAATTGAATTGAAAACTGTTAACCTCAGTTAAATATAACTAGTATTAAATTGATAAGGTGGTAGCTGAGGTACTGCTGCTTAGGGTAGGGGGTTAACATGAGTAGTAAATACTACTCTAAGTTGGAGTTTTCAACTCCAGGCTGGATGCAAGGTTTAATCCTTACATTATTTTCACTTGTTCATTGTTATATGTATATAGTTTTGACATCCACAATATATTTTGTACACTCATTGTCACTACAAACAAAATTGAATCCTATACAAAATCCCATAAGAGATTTAATAAATACAGCTATATTTAAAGGTACACCTAAAAGAGGAGATGTAACATTATTTATCTTGTTATTTGTTATTTCGATCATAAGATTCTTGAGTTTTAAAAATGCCAAATGACATCTTTAAAAGGAATTTCTTTAAACATTAATGGATTGAATAATCCGTGTAAAAGGGCAAGCCTAATAAGATACATTAATTTACACAAGGCCAATCTAGTCTTCCTGCAAGAAACCCATCTCTTGAAAAAGATATTGATAAACTAGCCACTAATAAGTATACAGTATTGGTTAGTTCAGAGCACACTCAGAAAAAGAGGAGTGGCTATTTTATGGAATAAAAGTATGCCCATTCCTAAAACCATTAAGTCTTATCAGGATGACAAAGGAATGTTTCGTATGGTTACAATACAAATTAATGGGAAGACTTACACTTTAATTAATGTATATTGGATACCTGGAATTGGTATTAATACAGTGAAACATCATATTGATAAGATCATATCATTCTCTATAGGGGATATTATTTTAGCTGGTGATTTTAATTGTATACTACATGAAAGTGATACTACCACTATAAGGAAAAGAAGAATTGCATCTAATGCAAAACATTTAAATGATTTTGCTAATTCTTATCATTTGAATGATATTAATAATCAGATAGATTCAAAATCATCACCATACACCTTTTTTCTAACAGATACAAAACTTATTCAAAAATAGATAGGGTCTTTATTTCTAACCAGATGGTAACAGATTTAATTAATTCCAAAATCATTTCATGTCCTATATCTGATCATAACTCAATTGTTTTGAATTCATGATAAAAATACTCATAATGTTCAGATCAAAAGGATACCAGCATACTTAACTCAGCTAAAAGACTATAAAGAATATATACTTTCAGAAGTACAACATTTTCTAGACATAAATAATACCCTGAAGTCTCCATTGTCTATGTTTGGGATGCCTTAAAATCATATCTATATGGACAAAGTATCAGATGGTATAATAATAAAAGGAAATCTTGGGATAAGGAATTGTTAGATATTCAAAGTAAATTAGACTTTTATAAACATAATAATAAAGAAAATATTATGGACAAGAAAGTTATTGAAGAAATAAACAAACTAAATGAGAAATACAAAGAAATTTTAACTCATAAAGTTAAAATAACTTTAGAGAAATATAAGTTTTGTCTTATTCAATAAGCCCCAAATACTTACATAGACTTAAAAATAAAACAAAAGATTGAATAAACAAAACCATATCAAAGAAATCTTTTCTCTAAGGAAAAGAAGAATGTTTCTAGTATACCAGAAATACTGGATGAATTTAGAAATCACTTTCACAAGATTAACCATAACAACATTAACATGGAACCTAAAGATAAAATAAAGGAGTTTATAACCACAAACATGAATAAAAGCTTAATAAACAACAGATTAAACTATTGGACAAGAGTATTTCATATACAGAAGTTATTACACAAATAAATAAGTTTAAATCAAACAAAGCACCGGGTAATGATGGTATTATACCAGAGATATATAAAATCCTTTCTAAAACTACATATTCATTAATACATAAGGTTTTTATTTTGGCCCAAACTGAGTTAATAACCCCCCCATCTTGGCAATATACATTTATTTCACCAATTTTAAAACCTAATAAAGATCCAACTAGATGTTCTTCATATCGACCCATCTCATTACTTAATGTTGATTATAAAATGTTTATGAGTATTTTTGCTGATAGATTGAAGATAATCATCCCCGGCATTATAGATATAGATCAGACGGGCTTCATTGTAAATAGAAATACTTTTGATAATATAAGAAGAACTTTAACATTAATTGATTTTGCAAATAGGAAAAAGAAAGATTTAACACTTATTAGTCTTGATATAGGTTCAGCATTTGATTCAGTAAGTTGGGACTATTTGTTTACCTTACTGAAATGCACAAACTTCTCTGATGCATTTGTAAATTTAATTGAGCATTTATACAAAGGAACGCTGGCTTATATTAAGGTAGGAACATATGTTTCACAAAAAATACCCATTCTTAAAGTTACAAAGCAAGGATGTCCACTTTCTCCACTATTATTCACTTTAGTAATGGAGCCTTGGGCTAATTTGATTAGAAAAAGTACTGACATAGAGGGTTTTGAAATAGACGAAAATACAACATCAAAAATTCAACTTTTTGCAGATGATGTTCTAATTACATCAGCAGGATCTAATTCTTCTATGCAGTCTTTATTTGATAAAATGATGAATTTTAAAAGTTTTTCTGGTTTAATATTCAATGAAGAAAAAACTAAAATACTACTTATATATACACGAAAAAATATTCTCATTAGTGATTTTACTAAATATGTACCCAATTCAGGTCGGATAACTTATTTAGGTATAATACTATCTAAAGATATTAAATCTATTATATATAATAACTATAATACCTGTTTTCTTAATATACAAAATCTTTTTAATACCTGGAATAATATGTTTTTTACTATGGAGGAGAGACTTACAATTATTAAAATGATAATATTCCCCAAGATTTTATACTTAATACAATCAATAATACTTTCACCTACAAAAATAATTATCAAGAAACTGAATACACTAATGTTAAATTTCTTATGGGCACCTAATAGACCTAGGATTGCATTAAAGAAACATACTAATAGCTGGTCTCAAGGGGGTATTTCTTTTCCGGACTTTAATTTATATATTATCTCTTCTATTATAAAAGTTATTACTTTATTAATAGATCAGTCATATATCGCAAAATGGAAAGATTATTGGGAGCTAATTAGTATGCACTTCATGAAAATCTCCTTAACACATAAAAATATGATTGTAAATAACTCCATGTTGTGGTTGCTAAAGGAATTTTGTACTTCACCTATTACACCTAAACATATGGTTTGTTACCCATTAAATATTATTATTAGTTATCGTAACTTTATATTCATGCACCCTAAGTATAGGGAATGGAATTTTATTGTATTCCCTATAATGTATACTCAGGGTATGCTTATGTCATCTACTTCTGAAGGAGCTCATTTAGCTATAGATAATGATCTAAAGTACTGGTATCAGCTGATATCTGATAATAAAGTTAAAAATCTAGATTTCTTAAAACAAGAATTTGATCTAAGAGAAACTTGCTGGTTAGAGGTTCAGATCTTTAGACAACATCTCATTGATAGAATAGATCTAATGTCTATAACAGTTAAAGAATCTATTCCAAAACTGACTGATTACTTGATATTAAATTTACAGCATACAGTTTCTGATAAAGGTAAACTTTCATATATACATAAAATTATCAGACAAGAAACTTTTTACAGTGTAGATTCATACTGGAATTATTTCACCTCTATTAATGGGGACCCACCAACTCAACAAGATAAACAATATATATTGGAATCTGCTTATAGAACTACATCTTCCATTGTCTGGAGACTTTATACATGGAAATTTTACATAGATCTTTTATACACCTTTGATGATGAATAAAATAAATAATAAAGATAATATATGTAAGAGATGTAATGTAGAAATTAATGCTGACTGGGCTCATATGTTTTATGATTGTATGAAGTTGAAAGAATACTGGAAGTCAATTAATGAATTTTTGCAGGCTCTTTTACAGATAATTTCATTATTTCTAAGTCTCTTATATTATTCAACACACCTGTACCTCAATGTGTTAAAAAGATTAAGCTTCCCTTGTTATGGTCTATCCTAGCAGTGGCCAGGAAAATAATAACTAGAAATTGGATTTCAGATACACCTCCTTCGTTCAATGAATTTAAAAATGTTATGAATATAATGTGCCATATGGAAATAAGCACAATTAGAATGAGAACAACTAGAAAAACATCATATTATATTGTATGGGATAATTTACAAAATTTGTTAAAAAAATTCTAATTTCAATAGCACGGTATTTTAGTTTAATTAATTGATCTGATTGTAGTGGATGTCTTTGTAAATACTTTAGTTGTTTTGTTGAATATTATAATAATACCTATTTTTAATTACTTGTATAAAATTGTTATGATATTTCTCTTATATGTTAAAACAATAAACCTGTTTTGAAAAAAAAGAAAATGCATGGGAACACAAACCCTGTTATTCTAGCAACTTTCTCAGTTTATAAGAGTGGCAACTAAAATTTGATCCCATTTTTTGGCCTTTGCCCCCCCCCCTTTATTTTAGGCTTTTCTCAGATTTCGTGTGCTAAGAGGTTGAGAGGTGTGATTGCTAGTGATGAGACTGCAGCCTCATATGTTGTCTTCTCCCATGGATGTATTCAATTTAGCCTTTGATAACCCACAAGGAGATTGGAGATTTATAAAAATGTTGATATTTTTACTCTG